>NC_056737.1:57519558-57762058 GCF_019279795.1 Protopterus annectens | reverse complement strand
AAACACCTAAATGTTATAAGAAACAGTATAAGCAACTATAATGCTCCAAGAATAACCTTTTATTTAGGCAAAACAGTGAAGTACTCTCCTTTCTACTGGCTGTGGGTATGTGTTGCCCTGCAACATCTGACGTCTCTACATACAGGTCCTATAGGTTTGGCACCTTTCCAAATGGCCAAAGTGGGACATGTTCTGTAGAAATGTCAGACTTTCCAGGACAAAACATACCTACAGCAGTGCATAGTACAGAATTATACTTATTTGCACAAATAAAAGCTTATTCTAGTAACATTTGAATTGCTTATGCTACTTCACATAACATATAGAAGTTTCATATATAAAATAACTGTTTTATGCAACTATTAAAGAAACGTAGAATATAATATTGTCCTGTAATCAGGACATTTGCCATGTCTTGATTATTTTCGCAGGACACAACTGCCTAAAGAGGGACTGTCCCTCACAAAGTGGAACAGGTGTTAACCCTAAAGTCCCACCTTGGCCAATTGAAAAGGTGGCAAACCTATAATAGGTATGCAGTAGCATGACTCCGACGGATGTGGCTCCCAAAACCCAATTACTTGTCTGTATTGAAGAGTCTCGGTTCCCATGTATCAGCCAGATGGGAGCAGATTGTATGAGGAACACACAAATAATATGATTAATTCACTGGACAGGCTGCTGATTTCGTACAGTCGGACGCCATGCCGTCGCCTAATAGGCAGCCATTCCCGATACTATAGTCATGTAGTGCGATGTAATAGGCATCACAATGTGGGAGCAGATTGTATGAGGAACACACAAATAATATGATTAATTCACTGGACAGGCCGCTGATTCCTTACAGTTGAACGCCATGCCATTGCCTAATGGGCAGCCATTCCTGATACTGTAGTCATGTAGTCCGATGTAATAGGCATCACAAGGTGGGAGCAGATTGTATGAGGAACACACAAATAATATGATTAATTCACTGGACAGGCCGCTGATTCCGTACAGTTGAACTCCATGCCATAGCCTAATGGGCAGCCATTCCTGGTACTGTAGTCATGTAGTCCGATGTAATAGACATCACAAGGTAATATTGTGGTCCTCGCTCCCACCCAGGGGTGTGAGTGACAGACGCAAGCACCAATGTCGGTGCATTTGCAAGTGCGGGAGCGAGCAGGTATAAGTGTTTTTGGCTACCAGTATGCGAGTATTGCACTGGTAAAGCAGTGTAGAGGCTAACCGAGTGTAAGAAGCTGTAAACAGATGCCAGCAATGCTTAACACCGCACAAACCCACGCACACCTCACTCCCAACTGCTTTAATGTGCCTTACTCCCTCTGTATCCAATGGGCTTGTTCTGCCATGCAACCAAATAAACGTCCTTTGCAAGGGTCGGAACCAGGACCCTGCGCACACAGCTAATGTGAATTACCAATACACTATGGCAGATATACAGACAACGGACAGTACCAGAAACATATCATACAGCGCAGTCATTAAACAGTATAGGAATGTATCCCATCATGTAGATGTATATGTGAGTTTTTATGTCCAGCATATAGGTACATACACATATATATATATATATATATATATAGATATATCAGGAACATACTGTGTGTCAACAAAGCATTATAAATTAAGGAAATGGGAAACGCCAGCGATGCCTGTATTATGTAGTGGTGTTGCTCTATGTGATCTTAAGACTACCTCAGACAGACATGTGTCATTCATGCATGCAAATAGTTGTACATTGGCCGTATACATCACTCTGTGCATGTAATGTACATTAACACAACAGTACCTGTCCAATCATTATGTGTGAACAATACTCTTGCAAGGTGCTGTGTGCAACATCATCATCATGATAAAGGTAAATGGAGTAACCATAGAGGGACCGGTAGTGTTGTGTGTACAATGGGGTCATCTTCATCACGTGTACCTGGACCATGTAGGAGTGATGTGCATACCAGGATCGTGTGCCTGAGGAACAGGGGTGAGGATAACAGGAGTATGTTGTGATGCATATTACATGGGTTTCATGTGTCCAGTGGGCACGTGTGTGTAATGGACAGCTATGTATAGGGCAGATGTTGTCCTAGGAGCTGATTGGCCTTACGTTTCCATAGGTGAGGGTCGGATGTAGGGGAAGGAGTGTAGATATGGCCGTGGAGGATAGGTAGGATCACAGAAAAGACAGCATACAGGGTTGGTATATGACACATGTGGGGGTTACACCCTGGATGGGGATAGGTGTTCGGCATTCACAAGCCCATGGGAACAGTGGGACAGAGGACCCCAGCCATGGGCAACTGCCACTGCACCTAAATGGCTGCAAAGGAGGCAGTGCTGGGGGCTGACCAGGTGGTGCAGGATCCCCCCTGTAATTGTGACACTCCTCCCTTGAGCTGGTGTATCTGGCTTCGGAACCCCTTAGTGAGCCACCAGTGCAACACATCCAGGACCGCATGACAGCAGACATGTACCTGTCTGGTCCCACTCCCAGGGGGGCATGCTCCATCCTCAGTGGTGGTACCACCAGAAGGTGGTGCAGAGCCAACAGAAGTTGATGTCTAAGGCTGGCCCCCAGATGTGCTAGTGCCCGATGCCATGGTCAGCTGAAGTGGGACAGGAGGTTCTGCTGGGACCTCTCAACCTATTCAGCCTATGGTGTTGCAGTTTAAACTCACATATGGCTTGGTGATAGACAACAGTATACAGGATTACCTACGACAGTATGCATAGATAACACCATCAACCCAACACAACAGCATACGGGATTACCTACAACAGTATGCATAGATATCACCATCAACCTAACACAACAGATGGTATACATTTGCAGAGGGAGCACAACACATGCATATATACTGCATGCCATCTGTACAATGTGTAGTAGACATGTGACCACAGCTATGAACAGTTGCCCATTATTGGCTTGTCACTGGGAAACCCAGACAGTGTCTGTCATACCAATGTCTCATGTGACACATGTCCAGTCAGGGATGCGATGGCAGTAACACATCCCTATCATTGTGTACTGTCTGCAATCCTCACACCATGCTTCTGCTGTGCACAGATGTGTGTTCAGTGTGTAACACAGGAACAAATGGTTGCACACACTGACCAGTTCACAGATGGCCCTACAGATGGGGGTTCCTCATGAACAGAGTACTGTCATGTCTGTATTATAACATGCATTACCACACACATGTTAAACAGGCAGTAGTCTCAATGCAGCATAGCTACACTTACATGCTGTAGTCATGTGTGGCACATCACCCTCCTGTCTTTAGGCTATTTCCCTCTGTGGAAAATGATTGAGGTACATCCAGATATCATCTGTGATGCTGTGTCAGAACACCACATCCAGGTACCACTCACAGCGACTGCCATGGCCAAATAACAACATGTTTTCCCTAGATAGTGTACTGTGTTTATCATGCGGATGGCTATGGGAACACCATTACAGCTGTACCACATTCAATCAGCTAGAGAAGGACTGCAATAGGTGCAGAGGCCATCACCTGACCATGTCCATCACTTACAATACACATGCTGCTGCTGTGCAGGTGTACTCCTTCACATCCACCAGAGAGTGTGTGGGTGGGACAGGCAAAGTACACCAGGGAAGGGCTTGGAGACTTAACCCTAAGCATCGTCTGCCACACGTCAAACAGAACAGGGGTCAAACTCCTGACTGACTACTCATTACTATTACATGTGTATGATGTTACTACATATGCCAATAAGGTGACATAGGTTCATAGGTAGGTACTAGGCTATTGGCCCTAGGGCCTATATAAGCCTATCCAAAAAATGTACCTTGGCTTTCGCCACCCAAGAAAATTATTTTCCTGTGCCCCTGTCAAGCAGAGCCACAGAAGTGATCCATGGGGTGAATTTCCCATTTCCCATCCAATCATCAAGATTTTTCATGAAGAGTGCTAATGAGGAGCTCTGTTTGACATAGATAGGTAGTCTGTTCCAGAGTATGGGAAGTCTCTGGGACAGGAATCTAGCCCTCCAGCATGTTCTGTTTATTTTGGTGACAAGGTTTAGGTCCCTAGAGCGTGTAGCTCAGAGGGATTGGGATTTCTTTAAGTGGAGCATGTCCAACAGCTCTGGGTTTGACATAGCTTTGTATGTTAGGCAGAGATCGCCCCTGAGTAGGCAATATGCAATGGAGTAAAGCTGTAGTTTTTTGAGATGGCCTGCATAGGGCATCTGTTTGAGGCCAGTAATCCTCTTTGTGAGATATTTCTGTGGTCTTTCCAGTTGTTGTAGATGTTGCTGTGCTGTAAGAACATATGTGTGTGTAGGTGAGTGACATCTGCAACAGAAATATAGTAGACATACATTAGGTGTGGCACACATGGCTGTTCACGTGAACAGATGCCATTGTCACCACAACCACACTCTCTAATGGACACGCATTGACACTCTTTGCCAGGGCCACAAATACACAACCTAACTACTTAGTTTGCCACACTGCAGTAATGCACAGGACTACATGCACCACAGGGGATATCTGGAGGTTCTATGGGCTAGGGCATGTGAAAGTGCTTGACATCTGTTGGTATGCCAACAAGGGTTATACTGGGAGTGACTGTGGTTGGGAGCATCACAACCCACACGCAGACACAAGGTGCCAGTACTGGCATGCAGGTATGCATTGCTTCATGGGTGTGTAGTGGTTGGCTGTGCAAGATGGCTGTACAAGGCTGGGTGAGGGGTAATCCTTGGCGTTGCATCACCCGACAATGGTGTGCACTGCAGGGGTGTAGTGTCTGCAATGTCCCACACAGATGGGTACTGCATTATCTGGCCTGACATCCTGGTTACCAATGTATATGGCCATAGCCTTGCAATGCATGCCATGTCTGTGTTTGATAGTCCTTCACATGGACATTGCCTGGGATGTGCATGTCCCACAATACTGTACAGTGACATGTACATGTGTACCTGGTTTGGCAGGCACATGTTGTGTACACAGCCTGTTATCCCCTGATATGCCAATACTGGCCTGGCGTGGCGAAACCTGCTCATAGTGAGCAGTTTGACCCTGCACCTGCATTGATAGTATGATACAGGTATTCTGTGGTGTCAGTGGCATGGGTCCATACAGGGCACATGTGTACAGCATTGTCTGGCCAATGTGGATGACATTTGATGGCACCACATATGTTGCAGGCATTCAGTGTGGAACATAGTAAAGGCACAATGTCCGCATATATGTGCCTATTGTACCACTGTACAGGGTGCCATGTCCTCTGCAGGCCACTGCATTCACACCATGCCTACTATCTGTCATCAAAGTGCATGGTACTAGCAACATAGTGGGATATCCTAGGCAAGTTTGTTTGTGCATGGCAGATAGGTGCGGGACATATATTGGATACTAGTAGGGCTGCATACTTTGTTCACCAGGCCTTTTGCCAAATGTATGGGTATGGCTTGCCAACATAGTCCCATGGCTGACTGACAGCTGTACTCCTCGTGAGGTGGCCAATGTGTCATAAGACGGACACCATATAGGAAAACTACAAAATCTGCTCTCAAACATGTCCAATGGTAAGACAATCACGGCCACCTCTACACAGGCTCTGACAGACAAACACACACTTGCCATGTCCTGTATACAAACCCCTACCTACCGTATCACACTGCAGCAATATGCTTTTAGGGCATGCCTACCGGTGTCTAGGTGGGTGACAACAGCAGGAATGACAAAGGTGGTCATACAATTTGTACAGAGAGTGCATACTATACAAAGCACTGTATTTGTCTCACACAGGCAGACACACACACGTGGCATGTCTGGGATTAGAACACCGACCTAACTTCTTTATTACACTACTGCATTACGCAGTTACAAAATGCACTACCGAGATTACTGGGACACAGGTGTATTTGTAGATGGGTGACATCATCAGCCTTGCCAAATGTGGGTATAAGACATGTATGGAGTGTGAGCAGTCTAAAAGCATTACGTAGTCCTCAGGCAGACGGGAACAAACACACACAAATACAAACACACACACACACACATATGGCAAGTCTGGGATTAGAACACCAACCTAATTACATTATTACTTTACAACATTATGCAGTTAATGAACGTACTACCAAGATTACTAAGGCACAGTACTCCCAGAGGTGTATTTGTAGATGGGTGACATCATCAGCCTTGCCAAAGGTGGGTATAAGAAATGTATGGAGTGTGAGCAGTCTAAAAGCATTACTCAGTCCTCAGGGACAAACACACATGGCAAGTCTGGGATTAGAACACCGACCTAATTACTTTATTACAGTACAGCATTACACAGTTACAGAGTGTGCTACCGAGATTACTGGGACACAGCACTCCCAGAGTTGTATTTGTAGATGGGTGACATCATTAGCCTTGCCAAAGGTGGGTATAAGAAATGTATGGAGTGTGAGCAGTCTAAAAGCATTACTCAGTCCTCAGGCAGACGAGGGCAAGCACACACACACACACACACACACACATGGCAAGTCTAGGATTAGGACACCGACCTAACTACTTTATTACACTACAGTATTACAGAGTTACAGAACGTGCTACTGAGATTACTGGGGCACAGCACTCCCAGAGGTGTATTTGTAGATGGGTGACATCATCAGCCTTGCCAAAGGTAGGTATAACAAATGTATGGAGTGTGAGCAGTCTAAAAGCATTACTCAGTCCTCAGGCAGATGAGGACAAACACACATGGCAAGTCTGGGATTAGAACACTGATCTAACTATATTATTACATTACAGCATTACGCAGTTACAGAATGCGCTAACAAGATTACTGGGACACAGCACTCCCAGAGGTGTATTTGTAGATGGGTGACATCATCAGCCTTGCCAAAGGTGGGTATAAGAAATGTATGGAGTGTGAGCAGTCTAAAAGCATTACTCAGTCAAATGGGGACAAATACACTCACACATGGCAAGTCTGGGATTAGAACACCGACCTAGTTACTTTACTTTATTACACTACAGCATTACGTAGCTACAGAATGCACTACCAAGATTATGGGGATACAGTACTCCCAGAGGTGTATTTGTAGATGGGTGACATCATCAGCCTTGCCAAAGGTGGGTATAAGAAATGTATGGAGTGTGAGCAGTCTAAAAGCATTACTCAGTCCTCAGGCAGACAGGGACAAACACACACACACCAGTGGTTAGAACGGAACATCTGCCTATTTGCAGATCTCTATTACAATACTACATAGTTATGAGTTGCGCCACACAGACTACACGTTTCATGGCTGTCATTATGACCTTCTAGGAATACGGACATCAACAGGGATGCTGGCAGTTAAGATGTACATACCTGTGAACCTGTGTGTTTAAAGTAGGAATCCATCCTGACCTGGAGTATGCCCATCTGTGGAATTGACGGCTACTATTACTATACAGGGTTACAATGGCCATGCCCATACACAGAGGCACATAACCGACACAGGGTGTCACTGGGCATGCTCACACTCCTAGTAACACAGGGCTGTTTGGAATGCACTATGTGTCCATCTACACAAGGCTATACTGGGCATGCTCATACACTTAGTAGCACAGGGCTGTCTGGGATGCACTCTGCTTCTAAACACAGAAGGCCACAGTGGCCATGCTATTACAAGTAGACGTAAAGAACACATTGTAATGGGCTCTGGTGTTAGTAGTTGTCATTGTTAGCAGGAATGCTGCTCTACATATATCTGACACAGGTCTTTTACACAACATCTTCTGCTGTCCATCACTTAGATGTGCCATCCTATACCAAGCACAATATCACCACTCGCAGTGATGTCTTGCTATGAGTGCAAACTGCTTGACCAACACAATGAGCCTTGTTAGAGGTGGCAACTGCTTGAACAACACAATTAGCCAATGTCCTGTTGTAAGTATGAGGTTGTCCAGTGTTTGTCATTCTGGGATGACATGACTGACAGTAGACAGGCCTTTAACACATATCACATGCATCCATGATTCAAGGGAGTGGGGATAATACCCAAGTCGCATCCGCCCATACAGTGCCATTCCAAGGCAAATGTCCTAAACACAGGATAACACCCTGACACCTACAGGACAACTGCATTATATGCTTAGATGTGTAGCGTCCATAATCACAGCTGCTCACTGAAGATCCAAGAATGGGAATACTGACATCTGTGCAGTGAGGAACACCTGGCTGCTGGCTGTGTAGTGCACAATAGCACTACCACCATATACCTCAGAACCAGAGATGTGGGCCATAACACAGGTATGGACTTCTCAAGGTGTTGGTATCCCCACATACATAGAGGCTACTCACATGTACTGACCGGTACCACATGAAAGGCATCACAGATGAGTCATGTGCAGGACACAGTGTCACATGCTGCATTCTAGGATGTAAACCTCAGACACCACCATGCCCTCGGACCACCAACATGCATCCATACATGTTGTAGGACATATAAGAGTACACCACCATGTGACCCTTGACCAGTGGACTGTACCAAGTTCTACATCAACTGTAGAGAGTACCCATGTACTGACACAGTTGCATCATGTGTTATGCAATGCAATGATACCACTGTCTGTAACCAGGTCAGCTGTACACATACCAGGGGCCCTCAGTTATTTACAGCATTAGCAGATGACTGTTGCTGTACACCAGTACACACCCTCATGTTTGGATATGACATACATGTACCTGCCCTGAGTATGTACATGCCACACACACACACACACACACACACACACACACACACACCATACATCTAAATAGCATAGTTGTTGTTGTCCTTTGTGCAAACAGGTGGCTACAGCCATTACACACATGCACATGGAATGTAGGTCCATGGCTGCTGAATGCTAACAGTACATAAGGTGTGATATCAATGTTGACAGAGGTAACATTTCCTCTGTACCAGTCACCCATTACACCTATCATATCATACAACAGTCCATGTGTTATGTATGTCATTACACATGTCCACCAATTGCAATGCCAACAAACATGCCCAAATGACAGGATTGTAGGACCTACACACATGTACATGTAGCGGTGTGTGTTCAGATACCATACATGTGCAGTTGCTGATGTATGCAGGTGACGTGTATCCTAGTACATCATGCAGTTGCAATGCAGCCTCAACATTTGCCAACTGTATATGGTGATATGCTGAATGTACAGAAAGATGTACCTCAGGTATGGACAGATGTGTGGAAATTACTAAGTGGTAGGGCATCTTTGCAGATGGATGTTTGCTGAGGACAGCTCACAGGTGTGTCACAAGCGGTCCTACAATAACCTGTGTAAGCAATGGTTTCGTTAATTAAAGGACATAACACACAACTTAGACAGCGGTCAGGGTGACACCGAAGGTAAATCACTTGATACCTGTTAACAGTTAAGACGTCCCGTGTGCATATATCAGCACTGTTGCCAAAGGAAGCATCAGTGCACTTTGTAACGCATGCAATACTGCTGTAAGTCTGTCATACATATCATGAGCTAGGCAGGTCTTTGATTCACAGTACTGGCATGTGTGGTTGCATGTGTGTCCATATATGTCACGTATGGTAGGGAATACATCTCAGTTGTTACTCACTCTCCTGTACACTAGTGTACACATCTGTACAGACTGCAATGTAGAAAGCAGGACATAGGCAGGGGCGTGTATCTCACACATGTGAGGTATCTGTATGTGCATGACATAGGTGTATTCAATACAGAATGCCACAGTGTGTGTATGTGTGTGTGTGTGTGTATGTATGGCTGTCTGGTCCCTGGAGTGAGGATGTATGTTACCATACTGAATGATAACACCCCTCCCCCCATCCATTCAATGCAATCTACTATCCGTGTTGATGTCCCCGATCTTAGGCCATACTGACTACCTGTACATGTGTATTCTCTGTGGCGCGTCATGTAGGTGCACAGTACTGTAATGATGATTTGCACATAGGCAGGGATCTTTACCTCAACAGTAGCACCTGTGTGTGAGTGTGTGTTACTGTGTCGGTGAACCCGTGAGTGAGTGGGTGTGTTACTGTGTCAATGAATACATGTGTGTCAATACCTGAGTGTGTGGGTGCAGTTGCGTGTTGGCATCCTGTCATGGGAACATGCATTACTGCTTCCCAATGAGGCATCACATTTCTCACTGGCCTCTACCTTTGTAATCAGTTAGACCACTGTCTTACCTCACCACTCCATGTAACTGTACCTGTGATGTCACCCAGTATGGATGTCACGTCTGTAGCCACAGTAGCTTAATACATAACTATCAAGCTCTTGGATCAGTAGACATGTTTGAGCGTGGGGCATTCTCACTGTTATGTGGCAGCTACATGGTTCATGCTGGTATATTCATACATACCTGTGAGTAGTCCACATTGACATATGGGACACTAACATCCACGGGCACGTGCAATTAAACCTGAAGGAGGACAGCAGAACATCATGACCAACATGCAGTTACTGTTGTTACACAAGGCACATACTGTTAACAGTACAAAATGCATTGTACACCTGTAGTACATGGTATGTCTGCTGCCTGTCAACAGTACTCAACAATTGTAAACTACAGTTATCTTCCTTGTCTGTTCACCCTGTGAATCAGACCATATGAGCATGTCCCTGCACCGATGGTGTGGATGTCAGGGATGCAGCACATGCATCATCATATGCACAGGGTGACAATGTTTGCCAGAGGCCTAGGCTCCACCATTGGATGACATCATGTGTGTGGGTTAGGGCCTTTGATCTAACTGGGTGTGTGTGGATGTTATGCATGTGTGTGTTAAGGTGCCCTACATATGTTTCCAGTGTGTGCGTGTATGTATGCACACAGTTCTGGCATGTATCTGGCCTACACAGGGGTATTATTGACAGCTGCAGGCTGTACAGGCCAGGTTTTACAGTTCACAGTGTCCGGCCATGGACATGTGACCTGTGCCTGCCAGGGGTTGCATGGGCACTACCAGGCAGAGGTGCAGATTTAGTACTGTCTGATGACACTTGTCCACTTGAACCATGTCCCTGTTCGGACCGTCCCGGGCCATGTGCACGTGGTCTGCTGTGTCATGGTGTAGACAGCATAGCACTAGATGCACTGCTGCTGCTACTGCCACTATGGGAGCGGACATGTGAGGTAGCTCATACACGTAGACCTGAAACAGGTGATGTAGCAGGCCTATGTTCATGTGCCTGATGCATCACTCCTACCAGATGTTCCAACACAGACAGGTCATGCTCGTGGATTGTCATGCCACGGTCAAGGACTCCAACCATGTCACCCAATCGTCTATCCAAAGCTTCAGCAATCTGCTGTTGAGCATTTACCATTGCCTGGATGTTGTTGTTTAAAGAACGGACAATAGCCCTCTGAAGCCTCTGATCTTCTCTGTTGTGCCTTTCAATACGTGCCTGTGCCTCCATTACAGCCTGAAATATGCCTCTGGTGACACCAGCTGCTGCACTCTGTCTTGCAGGAGCATTTTGGCCAGAGGTCCTCCTACGGGCAGCACTGGCCATGTGCCTGTGTGGGGCACCACCAGTCAGTTGACTGACACCATGGTGTGCAGGCACACCTTCCTTAGCCCCCACACTTTCCTGTTCCAAGCTACCACACGCCAACTGTCCTTCCTCTATGGCCACTGGTGATGGGGTATGTGCAGGCATGGGATCTATGTGCGGGGATGAGGGGGATATAGCTGGAATGGCAACCAATGGCACAGTTTCAGCCCCTGACAACCCTGCCTGTGCCTCAATAATATATTCATCATCACTGTTAGAGTCTGTGGGGACACTAACATCAGATGGACTGCAAGGGGGCAACTCACTTACATCACCTGTGAGGGCAGACAAGGACTGTATACTACAATCTATACAACACACACACACACACACACACACACACACACACACACACACACACACACACACACAGACACACACTCATGTGATATGACAGAAGGCATGAAACATGCATGTGATACAGCAGACAGCATGCAGCGCAGACAATAATAGTGGTACTTATCATACATCCCTGGGTTA
Source organism: Protopterus annectens (assembly GCF_019279795.1). Taxonomy (NCBI): domain Eukaryota; kingdom Metazoa; phylum Chordata; order Ceratodontiformes; family Protopteridae; genus Protopterus; species Protopterus annectens. Next base: position 57,750,002 of record NC_056737.1, on the reverse strand, counting down.
CACAACAGCATGCATGTGTTATAGCAGACAGCATGCAAATTACACAATCATAGTAGTAGTTAGCATACATCCCTGTGTTACACCATGTAGACCAGTACAGGTTAACAGTACACCTGCCTGATGTGTGGCATATGGCCTTGACAATCACATGTAGTAGGACATGTAATCTGCTGACATGTGTAATGACATGCATACATGTTTAACACAATGGTGTCCTGTCAACTATACAGTGGGGTAATGGTGTCCCAATGTAGTGTTGTCTGTCCGCCCTACAGATATACTGCACATTTAGCTGATGTGCATGGCCATTGCAGGGAATCATGAGGCATCTCTATTGCTATACAGTGTGAGTTACAGACACAGTTCATAGCCATGACTGTGTTCAGATACAATACATATATACTGTGGAATGTGACCCACATCACTGAGGTGTATACACACTAAACCATGTTGTGGAATGTGTGACACAGGTCACTGATGGGTATACGGATGACACCCCTGCACATCTGCAACCATATTGCTGCTGCCTGGCAACTATGGCCAGACATGGTGAACACGTCAGTGCACCATGTTCCACATGACATCTGTGTACCACACACACACACACACACGCACACACACGCACACACACGCACACACACACACACACACACACACACACACACACACACACACACACACACACACACACACACACACACACATGATGAGCAAGTATGGCACTGATGTCCTACACCAGCAAGGGGAATGTACTGTATCTGTGGGCTGATGTGGATACTGTACAGGTGACTGCTGTCATGTTGTGACACCATCAAGATGTTCAACACATCTTATGTGGTGGATTGATATCACGCCTACACAAGATGTGCACAGGCCTGTAGGATGTATAGTGTTCCACATCTACAATATAACCATTACACAAAGGCCATAGTTGGACCATGTGTAGCCATTGTACGACAGGGTGTACACACAAGGACATCATGTCTACTGTGTGTGTTGCTTCATGTCTCTGGCCATCCCCCATGGCCATGTGTGTACATGTGTTGGCCAAATTATTGTGACAGGCATCTATTTTACATGTCTGTATTGTCCCATATGACATACACCCAAAGATGTCATATGCTCCACTGACGACAGGGTTATGCAGACAAAGGTTGGTATGTGGGATATGTTTTCAGGTTAGTTAGGCAGTGTTGCAGCCAGGCCACTAGATGTCATGGACATGTCAAGATAGCACATCACATTGTGTGACATTCATAGCAGGGCTATGATCCACACCAGTGAATCCTGTGGGCTGGCCATACTCCAGCCCACTGTGTAGTACTGTTTGTATTCCCCACATGTGTAGTTCTGATATGTAGAACATGTCCCTACAGTGGACAGCACCTCAACCATTGTATGCACAGCTGTCCATACATCTGGCAATGACAGTTTGTGAGAATTCATGTCGGTGAGGTGATTCACATAGTTTGCAAGTGTTGCACATGGGTAGGCATTGTGATGCATTGCAGGTTGGACCTGTATACTGTGACAGGACCATACATTATGTGTACATGTGGTAAATGGCCACATGGCAGATAGATCTGTGCATTATGATGCCTGATAAAAAATAACAGTCTCACCTGCAACAGGCTGCTGTCGCAACAGAAGGCCAGAGGTATCTAAATAGGAGTAACACAGCAGTATGAGCATTAGCCATGCCTGTATGATGGTTACAGGTTGCAATGTGCATGTTAACACATACACCAGTACATTAGACTATACTATGGTGTATGCACATGTGTGCATACAGAGAGTAGCATACTATAGTATGCAACATGTGTGTATGCATGCCTTGCACATGATGTTACATTACATATTGTACAGTGACACATGCAAGTATATGGAATATAGTTGTTATAGGTGCAGTACTGACTTATCAGGCAACATCAGGCTCAGTGGTTGAGAGACACCCACCTCCACAATATCGGCTAAGGCTTGTGGATGTTGTTCTGCAGGTGTCCCCAGGTTGGCCAGTAGCTCCTCAGTACATGTGAGTAGGGGCTGGGTTGGTGGTCCACCACCTGTTGCACCTTGTTCCCTGGCGATTGCATTCACATGCTGTTTCGCCCATCTAATGAGGTCTGTACAGTGTCTGCACACCTGCTGGTATGTGCAGTTGTGGCCACCCACATAATTAACCCTCCTATGACGTTCCATCCACAGGGCATCCCGCTGCTGTGCATCCTGTGGCACATGGCTGAACAGGATATCATGATTGTCATGTAGGTATGGGATGAGGGCCTCATCCTCCAAGCGGGTATAAGGGGGTAGCTTTGCACACAGCATACCTGGAAGACATAATGATGGAGACAGGTCACAGTAACTCACAGAGACATACAGAGCTACAGCTGAACATACATGTGTATCACATTTATTATGATTAAATAGTTGTATTTGCAAATCTACATGACACTGACACCACTGACATGTTTGTGTCACACATGTGACACTCAATGGTGAGTGGATATTATCACCATATATGTGTGTGTGTCACCTGATTACATTGCTCATTCTCCATGTGGATGCTGTCTTGATGTGGGCATGTCTGTTTGCCTTTACTGGTGTTCCTACCTATCAGCACATGGCTGGACATGTCCATATTAATGCAGTCGACCTTGATGCTGTGTACATGTCACATATAAAGACTTACACTGCCTTAGCAGACATGACCTGTCACCCTGCAGACTTGCTCACGTAAGGTTTTATATGCATGTGTTCTGCCATATACATCTACACGGCACTGTACAGCAATTCAACATCCTGCGATGTATCACCTGTGTTGCACATGTAATACACATGGGACACTGGCTAGCCAGATGGTATTTGCAGGGATGGATATCAACTATAGCATGTACAGTCAAAGTCAACTAGTAGGCTATATGCCATGGGCCACGTATGAATCTAGGATGAAAGGTTACCTGGCTGTAGCCGACAGGCGGGTCTCTGGGGCCAGGTGGAGCAGTGCCACATTACTGATCCACAGGGTTAATGATACATTTACCATATGGTCATCACACCATGTCTGAGAGGGGAGCGATGTGCAGCTTTCTGGATAGGAATGCATAGTATGGCAGGACTATGTAAAGTATATGGGACAAGGATCTGTCCAGCATGTGGTGATCCTAGTACTACGGAGGTGGATGTCCATGAAGTATGTGTTTGAGATCAGGATGTGTACATGTAGCATGTCCAACATCACTGGGTTGGACATGGATTTATTTAGGGTATGCATCATGCTACATAGTGGATATGGGGAATGGGAAGGTTGGTGTTGGCCATCTGCACATGGCCAGTACCCCTTAAAGGAAATATGTGATCTGATATGAGTCACTTGAGTGTTGTGTATGGCTGGACAATGATATCTATATTCATGGATGGCACCCTGTCATGATTAGGGTTGCCACATATGACTACCTGACAGGTGTAGTGATGTAGCTATCACAAGAAAGACAACTGCCCAGCTGTATCCCTTACACACCATGTCCATTATGTTGACCGCTGCCTAGGTGGTAGTTCATGGGTACAGTGTTATTAACGTAGGGGTGACAATGCAATATGTAGCTGTCAGATTGTAGCCATATGTCACAAACACCTCACCCACAAAGCCCCTTCTGTATGTTGTCCACAACACTCGAGTCAGCTATTGCTCCTAGGTCATAGTCATTCACATACCTCAATAGGCAGATGCCTTCTCTTTGTCTGTGTGGTATGGATACAATGAGGGGGAATACAATTAATTAACCCTGTCTTACTGTAGCTGGCACTAGTGTGATGAGCATGTATTATTCAGACACCTTCTGTAGTGTTGGTTCTGCCAGCAGTCGTATTGCAAAACACTCCTGTTACATAGGAATGTACATTTAGTATACCGAGTGTAGGTGGAACACAGTATGGGTGATGATGTCCTATGACCTGGCAAGGTTATGATATGTAGTGTGAAATCAAGCTTAATGTCATCTACATCTGTACTGCTGACATCAAATAATTTGATCAAGGTTCATGGCCTTTCAGACCAGACTCAGCAGGGTAGTTGTGCAGTACTTCCATTATCAGTGTTGTCTCCCCCTTTGTGGGTTGTGATACCTGTTGGTGTGCACCATTCAGTGTGTACACAGCCTGACATGGAGCTATGTTTTACATGATGTGTTTGTGGAGAGCAACTTGTTTTGCCATATGTGTATGATACAACCTGTGATGTGGACAGGTCCCATGCAGCCTGAGTGCAGCTTGTACCTGCATAGTTGTGGGTACAAGGGCTCTGTGATGTACATGGATATATGATTGTGTACCTGTTGGGGGGGACAGTGTGTTTATGTTATCCAAGACCCTATCTGGATTGCTTATTCATGCTCAGCACTTGTTCAGAACTTGTAAGCACTACGTAAGCTACTAATTACTATAGCACTCCATCTTCCTCATTACCTAGAGGTAAACAGGTTTTGTACATATGTTTCTCACTTGCTTAGAGTAAAATAGCTCTTGTACTCACTTTCCTCACTTATCTAGGGGAAATTAGTTTTATATTCAAGCATGTCCAAGGGTCAGCTGCCAGTGTTCTCTCTTGTATATCTGATGAATCTGGACATCTTGAGGCAATGTAGACATTGCCTCATGTACACTGACAAACCTCTCCGCCTACCACCCAACACTACAACTTGTGAGAGATGCACTTATCCAGCCAAACTGGAGGTAAAGCTCTCTCCAACCAAGCCTGACAGTCATGTGGAGAAGGTAAACATTCGCACCACACCACACTCATCACATAGTCTCACTGAATCAACCTCACCATTAACTGAGAAAACTACTCATGTACCAACCCATTAGCTCAACGCTTTCCTGGAATTCATAAATACCAATGCCCTGGATCAACATATCCACACACCCACCAGGGGCAACAATATCCCAGACCTAGGCATTACCAACATGAGTGACTGGTGTTCCACACCTGAAGTCAACTCCTCATTGGTACAATCTGACCATAAGCTGAACACCATTGATATCCACATCCCACCCCCAACCCCCATTAAGGGAACCACAGTATATGTCTACAAAGCCAACTTCATGCTTCTTAAGACAGATGTGGTGAATGTCACGACACCCATGAAGATGGACAATACTGTTACAACTGCTGAATCCTACACAAATGCACTCTATAAGCACTTTCACGAGTGCATGGATCGTGCTATCCCAAACAGAACCAAGACACTATACTCCTAATTAAGGAAGCCAATCTGGTAGTCCCCTGCCATAAACAAACTGTACAACAGTAGGAAGAAACTGTTGCAAACGAGAGTACAGTCTCATATGTGGAGGAGCTCCCTGGTCATCCTCAGTAAGAAGGTGAGATCCCTTATAAGATCCTCCAAAGCTAGCTACAAAAATAAGACTGCCACTAATTCCAACAACAACCACAAAGCATTCTATAGCTATGTCAAATATCTTGATGTCAACACCCAGATCTGCTCGGAGTTACAGCACAAAGGCACGAACATTACAGAACCAACTGATATTGCCAACATCCTGGCAGATAGGTTCAGTGCTACCTTTCCCCCCTCTCAGCCCCTAAAGGGCCCATATCTATACAGGAAGAGTGCAGAGTCCCTGTACTCACAACTATGCAGGTAAAAGCTGCACACTCTAAAGCCAATATCACAGCATCCATGGGACCGGACAACATCCCAGGCTGCATTTTACACGAACTTCAGAACGTACTGGCTCCCAACCTACGCACCATGTTCAATAATAGCCTTGCATTGGGCTTTGTGCCCCCTGAATGGCAGACAGCAACAGTTATCCCACTCCACAAAGGTGGCGCCACAACAGAACACAGGACCTATTGCCCTATATGCCTGACTAGCCTGGTCTGCAAGGCTATGGGGCACATCATCATGGATCTCAGTCACAGAGACATTGGGTACCTCCAAACCTTTGACCCCCTCCCAGTTTGGCTCTGTTAAGGGCAGACCATGCCTCCTAAACCTGGTGAACTTCTTAGAGACCGTTACCAAGGCATTAGATGAGGGTAAGGAGGTCCACACAGCCTACCTAGATCTCTCAAAGGCTTTCAACACCATTCCTCATTCTGGTATTATCGACATACCCATCCGCCTGAAAATTAACCCCTACGTCATGTGATGGTTTGCAAAGTGGCTCACAGACAGAACCCACACAGTGGGAGTTGCATACCCTAGGTCTGACTGAATACAAGTTACAAGTGCTGTCCCCCAGGGATCAGTCCTAGGACCCCTCATGTTCAGTATATAATTCTCTGACGTACAGGCAAGCACAGGAGGGCTTTGGCTGAAAAGCTTTGCAGACAACTGCAAACTAGGGGACATAATTGTTTCCACAGCTGTTACAGACACCCTCCAGAAGGGTCGCACTGATACGGATACCTGGTGTCAATATCATGGCCTCAAACTGAATGCCAAAAAGTGCATAGTCATCCCCTTTGGATATAACTAATTACCTTCAGACTACCACATAGGTGCTAGTCTCCTACATACAGAAAAGGTAATAAGGGATCTGGGAACCCCAGTAGATAGAAATCTTTCATTTGATACCCATAATGACAAGGTGGTTAGAATATCCTTCTATGTGGCCCTCCTAATCTCTAATGGGTTCGCATCCATAACAAATGAGGCCATTGTGCCTCTCTACTCATGACTTATTAGACCCATTAAAGGATACACCACCCCATTTGGGATATACCTTACAAGACAACTGCAACAGCTTGGAAGACCACAACAGTACCACACTAAGAGGATTACTGACCTCAAACAGATGACCTATGCAGCCCAACCTAAGAAACTCCATCTGTACTCGGTTGCATATCGCATACTCACAGGTGATCTCTGCTTGACATACAAGGCCCATGTCCAACCAAATATTGCTGGATATGCTCCACTTAAACAGAGGCCCCTGTGAGCCACATGCTCTAGGGATATACACCTAACCACAACGATGACTAGGATGTGCTGGATGGATAGATTCCTGACCCGGAGACTCCCTATGCTTTGGAACATGATTCCAATATACATCAGGCAGGGCCCCTCACTAGCACTCTTCAAGGGGAAACCTTGACATGTGGATGGGAGGCAGACATGTACCTCAGGGATCACTGCAGTGGCTTTGCTGGACAGAGGCACAGGGAACTAATGGCTCTGCCGTTCAGAGGCACAGGGAATTAACCTATGGGGGTGCCAAAAGCCAACACACTCTAGCTAGGCTTATAAATACCCTTGGTAAGACAGCCTAGTACCTACCTTTGCACTTATTACATGCCTTATGTTCATAGATAGTTAACTAGCTCTTCCATTGTACTTTGCTATCATGCTGATAAACTACAAGTCATATGTATCCTGTTATTGTGTATTGTAAATGCCAATAGACATAACTAATGTTTGCCTAACATAACAGTAATGCTATGTAACTTGTAATACATATCTGCCTACAATACTGTACATTACACAGTTATTGGCACAATATCCCACAATGCAAATCATAATTGTGCAGTGGGCCAACCTTCGACATGTTATTCTCAGTAATACACCCACACATATGGCTACTGTTACAATATATCAAGATATACTATCCCCTGTTATAGCACATACTTGTTGGACCAGCCCTGCCGCTGACAGCAGCCGGTGAGGAATTTTTGTGTTCAAAGCCCTTATATAGCATCTCTTGTGGTGTATGCGGTGTTTGCCTTGTGACCTACAGCAGTAAACACATAAATACTACAAGCGTTACTATGCTCAACAATACATCACTACAAGATAACTGTTTCCACTATATGGATTGTGTGCACTTTAAATATTACAGAACAGGTACTAAATACAAAGACATACTGAATGTTCTACATACCTTATTAGTAACCTGAGGTGTCGTTGACTGTTGATTCAATCCTTTTCAGTTTGTGTTTTAATCTTCGTTGTAATGTTCTGCTGGTATATACAGATGGTTTGAATGTGTGATAAGCCATCCTTTTCTAGTTAAATATTGGTAACGTGCTATCCTGGCTACCAATTGGTGTTCCAAAGTAGTTAATTAGATGCACATCAGCTGTGCAGCTACTCCATTAGCCGATACCATGGCAACAGTGGTGTATAATTGAGTACTCCACTTTGGCGTTGTCCGTTTCCCTTACTTTTGAGGAAGATGGCCTGGATGAGTTGTTTGTGATGTATTTCAACAGCTATATGAAGACGGACTGAAATATATTAGTTTCATGACTCCTGTGGATTGTGTGTAATGGCTAGATGATGTTGTTCTACATGTGAATACAGCTGTTATATTTCAGAACATTGCTACTTATGCAGGGTTTGTTTGTACCTGATACTTCTGCAGATGTTTCAGTCTGGCAAGGATGTTTGGGCAGCTCAAGGCTGTATGCCTGTGCATGAACTGTTACGTGGTTTACAGTGTACTCAGCAGACATCCTTGATTTGGTGTACATGTGTATCATACTGGGCTGTTACTCAGTAATTGGTAACACGTCTCGGTGTACACACAACCCACTGAAACGGGATTAGTGCAAACAAACCCTGTAACATCAGCAGCTGTACCATTGTATAACAGCAACTATTTCACATAGGACCATATTAATGTGTCTTTGACAAGGTGTGTTAAGGATTCTGCAGATGTTGTATACTGAGTGAATGATTTGTGATGTTATTACAGTTTGTATTGTAATTTGTTTGGGTGTGGGGGTGATGTTGGTGAGTGTACATAGCAGATGCAGGTGTGTAGGAACTGCTTTTATACATAATCAATATGTGTGTGAGGGTTCCTTCCCTATTTGAACACATATCCTTTAGTGGACTAATACTATGGTAATTGCAGGCTGACTCATTAAGGCACTGTTAAGTGGCTCCTGTATAGCATGCAGGTGATGTTAGTCCTTGAATCCTTTTGGCAATACATCGGAATGTAATAAAGTGATGCTACATGAAAGCTGTGTATTTCTCTCATAGGTATTTGCAGTCATTGGAGTTGTGTTGGTGACTGACCCTCTTTGGCTAGAGTTGTCACCTTTTCATATGGCCATAGTGGGACATTTTCGAGACACACATCAGATTTTATAGGCCGACACAAACCCACGGTCAGTACAAGGGATAGAACTTTCCTTTCTTGCCTAAATATAAGCTTATTCTTGTAGCAGTTTAGTTGCTTATCCTGTTTCTTGTAACATGTAGGTATTTTAGATACAGAAAGAACTATTGTATGCAACTATTACATTACATATGGGACATAATTATGTCCTACAATCTCAGGACATTTGCCACTTTTAATATATTTGGTCAGGACACAACCACCCAAAGAGGGACTGTCCCTCGCAAAGTGGGACAGGTGGTAACCCTATCATTGGCTCATATTTTAATAGTGTATAGGCATATACTCTCCATATCATTTGTTCATAAAGGTTGGTCATGGCGGAATGTGTGATTGCTATAGTCCATGTTATACTTATATATGAACACTTCAGTCGCTGTATATGGGATACCTATGGAATCCTGAAACCACACAATTCCAACGCCCACAGTACCGGGCCCAGACTCCCATACCCCACATTACCGACAGCGACAGTAACTCGCAAAAGTAACACGAACATGGACAAGACACATGCACACACAGACACACTGCTACCAACCACATCCAAACAAACCACCCTACACTACGTATGAGCAGGTGGGCAAGCCCCCCTACACCCCCCATGTGGGTGTCTGCACCCCCCACACCCCCCTACTTTAATATTCTACCTCCTAGATCGCACAAACAGATGCACAAAGCTAACCCACACCCACACATTACAGTCCCCCAGGAACACACACCACACTCAGAACACACACTTACACATGCTACAGCCCTCAGAAACACACTTACACACAGTAACCTACTTGAACCGCAACACCAGAAGCACTGACTAACTGTCCCTTAACATCGTGATTTTAAACCTCGTGCTTCTGGTGTTTCGGTACTGTAGTTTTTTGGACTTTAAGCCTTGTGATTACACGCGTTGGTATGTCAAGCAGTCGGAATGTGGTAGGTATCCCATTTATATGTTCCTCCATGGTTATGTAGATGTTGCTAACCTATCTATATATCTACATATATATGTATATCCCCATATATCGACACATATCTCTCATTCTCCCTCTCTTTCTCTCTCTCTCTATATATATATATATATATATATATATTTATGTATATGTATATATATATATATATATATATATATATATATATATATATATATATATATATATATATAAACATACACCTTTCATTGGGTACATGCCGGTTTGTCCTATTTCCACACATTCCTATATTTTGTGTTTATCTTGTCAGTATATACAGCTGCCATTGGTACATCTCAGATAGCTTAGTGGTATGTTATTGTGAAGATTGTGTACATGGTTGTATGTTCTAATCCTGGCAGTGGTATTTTACCTCTCAGAGCAGGCACTGGTAGTGCAAGGGTAATTAATGCACATTTCAGTGGTTGTGTGCTCCACATGTTTATTATTCTGTGGAATACTACCTATATATGCAAGCTGTGGTTAAGGTATACTATGTAACATGTAAATTATCTGACAAGATTCATGTCACGGATACTCCCCATTATTTGGAACTACATCCCTGATTACATTATACAAAACCCCTTATTAACACTCAAGGGAATCTTGCAGAGTGGGTGCGGTTCAGTGGATAAATCCCAGGGATCCTGCAACTGGCTCTGCTCCACAGAGGGACGGTTAGTTAATCAATGGGGTGGCGAAAGCAGACACTTTTTGGCTATGCTTATGAGTGGCCTCGGGCAGTTAGGCATGTACCTACCTATGTATCTATGAGCCTATACATACAGTATGGACACATGCTGATAGCTTAATTTACTGTTCAGGTATTGACTTACCTTGTGCCAATGGCAGTTGTGTGTATAATAGTTGAGGGCTACCAATGTAGGATGCACACATTAGATCACCTATACATGACAATTTACAGGTGATTGTGTGTGTGTGCCATCCATGTTTGCTGTGTGTGCAGATGGAGAAGGGTGTCAGTCATAAGTGCCTACACTGTCAGTGTGTGTGCTGTACGTTCCCTCTTTGCCAAGGCATGGGCATACTGGGCACACCTCCATCTGCCTACTGGGGCTGGCACAGGGTGTTCGTGGTCTGAGTCCCTCTGTGCCTGTGGGTCCCTTGGCAATGGTGGTGGGCTGTGAAGGCCTTCACCATTCTGTCCCTTCTGCAGCTGTTTCCACAGGATCATATTGTGTAGCATGGCACATACTACGAAGATGTGGGCACATGTGCCTGGAAAGTACTGCAAGGCTCCACCAGATATGTCCAAGCAACGGAACTGTAATTTCAGCATCCCAAATGCGCGCTCACTGATGATTCTGGTTCCTGTGTGTGCCTCGTTATTGCATTCTTGCGTGGCTGTGTGTGCATTTCTGATGGGAGTCATCATCTACGGTTCCAGTGCATAGCCAGTATCCCCCACCAAGTGGCCATATGGGATGTTCCCCCTGGCAAATACCTGATACAGCTGTGAGGCATGCCAGATGTGGGAGTCGTGATAGCTTCCAGGGCTGCCAGGACACACATCCATGATAATGCCCTCGGCATTGCACATGACCTGGCAGTTGATGAAGGGGTATCCCTTGCAGTTTATGTAGCGCCTACCCTGCTCACTGGGTGGTGTCTTGATGTGTATGTGCATGCAGTCTATTGCACCCAGTACCTCTGGGTAGTCTGCCACATGGTGGAAGAGACGCATATTGCTGGCCAACTCCTCCTGCATTCGGGGGAAGTATATGTGCTCATTGGCATATGGTAACATGGCATCCAGGAACTGGTGGAGTACCTTGGATGCTGATGCATGTGACATTCCCATGATATCCCCAGTTGGCCTTTGGAAGGTACCTGTGTCTAGTATTCTCAAGCTTACACATACCTTTGTGTCCACTGGGATGGGTTCCCCTCTGTTACTTCTGGCTCTGAGGCATGGTCAGCACAGCTCAACAAGTTGCTGTATGGTGTCCCTGTCCAGCCTGTAATGCTCTGGTATCTCCAGATCATGTAGCCCCTGGTAGGTTACCCAGGGTCTGAACACTCTTCTCCTCCTCCGGTGCCTGAGATGGTTGTCAGCATCATCCTCCACACCACCGTCAGTCTCCAACACATGCTGGTGAATCAAAGCTATGGCAGCCCCTAACATGTACATATTAAAAGTTCCCCGTCTGTATACACCAATGGTGCAGAGTGTCTGGGAATACACAAGTGTGTGTGTGTGGGGCTTTCACACCTTATACTATTGTGCAATGGATGATGCTGGTGTAATTGGGTGTGTATGTGCAATTCCAGCTGCGGGGTATCTTAATTATTGGTTTTACAGCAGGTACTGCTATTGTGGGGCCTTTGGTGTTGACTTATGCTTGGCTGCCATGATTCATCTATTGCCATTTACTTCACTTTTCAACCTGATTCCCCTCCCATTGTCAGGCATGCATCCAGTTGCCTGCTTTCTTGTTTTATACTTTCACAACCCAGGATTGTGTTGGGAAATGTGTTATGTAGCTAATCTACTGCAAGTTTGCTTTGTTCTGCTGTGACAGTTCTCTTTTCTTTGCTGTACGGCACCTCCCCTTTCCTGTTCTGCAGGTAGCTGCTAGCAGCCTTGTTAGCTGTTGTCAATGGCCCACCGTGAGTTCCTACGTGTTAATTATTCATTTGTACTCCAATTACCATGCTGCAGCATTTCCTTATTGTCCTCCCATATCCTTCCTGTTTCAGCTGTGGTGCGTGCTGTGCACAGCCGTTTACCTGGTTTCAAACGCGTTTTCATCCACGTTCACATGCACTTTCGAATACATTGTGTGCTCTCAGCTAAGCAAATCTATGGCTACTTCCACACACCTATCCTGTGGCTTTGCTTAGCAACAGGCAACCTGGATTAGCAACGCTCCAATGTGCTTACAGCTATGGTGGCACACCCCTCTCTTGATGTCATGTTTACCTCCAGGCCACTCCTCGGTGTTGTACCGCTACACCGTGTGGTACATCCTTATGCCAGCAGGGCATTTGTGATTCAGTATTACTTGACTCATTTGCATGGCATTGACTACCAATTCCTAGTTACCATGCAGAACACTGTCACAGACCCTTAGCAACCCTTACGCCATGGTTGTGGTGTAGCATGCATGCCATTGACTATTATGGGAAAGTCATGAATTGTGTTACATTGCAGTTTTATGATATCTAAATATATTTTCCTTGTGATCCCGTTTGCGCACCGATGCACTGCGGTTTTACTTTGCGTCAGTGTGGCCATGACATTAAATGTTATTTTTTATGTGTTGTGCATGTTTTTTTTATGCCATTGGCTATATATTTAGCCATTGGCATATATTAACATTATAATACATAAGTTTGGTCTGCTTTCATGGCTCCGATTTTATGTTTGAAAAAATGTAAACCGTTTTTTTTTTTTGGTTTACATTTCTTCATGCTTTCGCTATGCCTGCACCACTTCAGTAATCACTATATACCTTCATTTGCATGCTATACTGCTGTGCATGGGGTAAATAGCATACATGTGCCATGAGCTGCACAGCTCTGGCGGACGCTGGTAGTGCACGTGGAAACAGCTTGTACCTGAATCGCTCAGTGGCCATATTTGGCACTAGATCGCCGATGCTACTCTGGTGCCTGGTGCAAGCTTCATGAATCCCGGGGTAAGTGTTGCTATCTGCACCTCCAACACAATAGCATACTATTTGCTATTCAAGAAATGGCTCTAAATGTCATGTACAGCCACAAAACATAATGGTAGAATATGGTAGTGACAGCATAAAGAGCTTAATTACAAACTAATTAACCAGTCTAAATGCACTAATTCGAGGCACTCCTTAAAATGGAGAACATCGACATCTGTGCAGTGACAGAGACCTGGTTCAATGCTCCAGAGAGCACCCCTGCATTACCAGGCTATAATTCATAGTACACCTTTTGGCCACCTAACCTGGAACGAAGCACTAAAGGTGGAGGCGTGTCCATATTCATTAAGGATATTCACACCACCAGGCTAGTTGCACAGCATAATGCATCTGAGATTATCCAAGTGCAACTAACTCTGGGCAAGACCGCAATCCAAACTGTAGCTTGCTACAGACCCCCCACCACGCCTCAGGATTCCCACTCCTCATTTCTTGATACACTGGAAAGTATTAGGGTACAACCCAATACCCTAGAAATGGGCGATTTCAACAAGCCCACCACTAAGTGGGAAAACTACTCATGTACCAACTCTTTTGCTCAACGTTTTCTGGAATTCATAAATTCCAACCCCTTGGATCAACTTATTCACACCCCCACCAGGGGCAGCAATATCCTTGACCTGGTCATTACCAACATAGGCAACCAGTGTTCCACACCAGAGGTCAATTTCTCATTGGTCAGATCAGACCACAAGCTAATCACCCTAGACATCCACATCCCGCCCCCACCCCCAATTAGGGCAACCACTGTAAAAAATGTCTCCAAAGCCAACTTCACACTTCTTAAGACAGAAGTGGCAAACTTCATGACACCCATGCAGACGGACAATAGAGGTACGACTGCTGAATCCTACACAAGTTCACTTTATAAGCACTTACATGAGTGCATGGATCATGCTATCCCTAATAGAACCAAGATGCTATCCTCCAAAAAAAGGAAGCCAATCTGGTGTTCCTCTGCCATAAACAAACTTTACAACAGAAGAAAGAAAATGTTGCAAAAAAGAGTAAAATCCCATGACTGGAGGAACTCCCTGGTCAACCTCAGTAAGAAGCTGAGATCCCTCATAAAATCCTTCAAAACTAGTTATGAAAACAAAATTGCCACTGACTCTAAAGACAACCACAAAGCATTCTATAGCTATGTCAAGAATCTCAATGGCAACACTCAGATCTGCTCTGACTTACAGCACTATGGCACTAAATATACTGAACCTACTGATATTGCCAGCATCCTGGCAGCTAGGTTCATTGTTAACTTTACCCCCCTCTCACCCCCCCCCCAGAGATCCCATCTCTATACCAGAAAAATGCAAAGTTCCTGTAATCATGGCTGCACAGGTAAAAAACACACTCTCCAAAGCCAAGAACACAGCATCCATGGGACCTGACAATATCCCAGGCTGCGTACTACACAAGCTACAGAATGAACTGGCACCTTACATAAGTACTATGTTTAATCATAGCCTTACCTCAGACTTTGTGCCCACTGAATGGTGCAACAATATGGTTATCCCACTCCACAAAGGGGGAGCCATGCTGGGCACCGGGAACTACCGCCCCATTAGCCTGACGAGCCTTGTCTGCAAGGCCGTGGAACATATCATCATGGAACTCATAAACAAAGACATTGGTAATCTCCAATCTCTAGACCCTACCCAGTTCGGATTTGTAAAAGGCAGATCATGTCTCCTAAACCTGATTGACTTCTTTAAGGCAGTCACCAAAGCCATAGATGAGGGTAAAGGGGTTCACACAGCTTATCTAGATCTTGCCAAGGCTTTCAACATCATCCCCCACTCTGGAATTATAGATACGCTCATTAAACTAGGTATAAATCCCTATGTCACAAGATGGGTTGCCAACTGGCTCATGGACAGAACCCACACTGTGGAAGTAGCGGACTCCAAATCAAACTTCAGACCAGTGACAAGTGGAGTACCACAGGATTCAGTCCTGGGTCCGCTCCTGTTTGGTATCTACTAATCTGAAGTACAGGCTAACACGGAAGGTCTTTGGCTAACAAAGTTTGCAGATGACTGCAAACTAGGAGCCATAATTGAAACTCCTAACGATGTGGACATACTACAAAAAGGTCTCACTGAGACAGATGCCTGGTGTCAAAGCCATTGCCTGAAGCTCAATGCCAAAACGTGTATTGTCATCCCCTTTGGTAAAAACTCTGTACCCATGAACTACCACATAGATAGTAGTCTACTTAACGCCAAAAATGTAATAAGAGACCTTGGGACACAGGTGGACAGTAGTCGCTCCTTTGATAATCACATCACCACAGTGGTCAGGAAATCCTTCTACGTGGCTCACCACATCACAAAAGGTTTCTCATCTAGAAAAAAGAGGTCATTATTCCCCTCTACTCATCACTCGTTAGACCCATTATAGAGTACAATGCCCCTTTTGGTATGTGCCTCACAAGACATCTACAACAACTGGAAAGGACACAGAAATACCTCACAAAGAGGATTACTGGCCTCAAACAGATGCCCTATGCAGACCGTCTCAAAAAACTGCAGCTTTACTCCGTCGCATATCGCCTACTCAGAGGCGATCTCTGCCTAACATACAAAGCTATGTCAAACCCAGAGCTGTTGGACATGCTCCACGTAAAGCAATCACAATCCCTCTGAGCTACATGCACTAGGGGCCTAAACCTTGTCACCACAATAAACAGAACATGCTGGAGGGATAGATTCCTGTCCCAGAGACTTCCCATACTCTGGAACAGACTACCTATCTATGTCAAACAGAGCTCCTCATTAGCACTCTTCAAGAAAAATCTTGATGATTGGATGGGAAATAGGAAATTCACCCCAGGGATCATTTCTGTGGCTCTGCTCGACAGGGGCACAGGAAAATAATTTTCTTGGGTGGCGAAATCTAGGGTACATTTTTGGTTAGGCTTATATAGGCCCTAGGGCCAATAGCCTAGTACCTACCTATGAACCTACCTACCTATGAACATGGTGGAGTTATTCAGGAAACTATAAAGAAATCATGTATAATCAGTGCAGTCATTTGCCCATAACTCCAAAACTCTTTGGAATACTGGCATCATCACATTTAGAAAAAAAACTTGCTAGAGTATGCTGCTGTTATCATTATACTGTATGTGCAACAGGCTTTAAATCAGGGTGCCACTGCTACCAGACTTCAGGGAAGAAGAACAAGGGTGTTTAGACCTCATTTGAATTATCATGGACTGCATGACACAGAAATTAATGAGTGATACAGGGTGTAGAGGGAAACACTGGAGGAACTATGCAACCTCTGCAACTCCACCTCAGGCCCCAGGCAAATCGTGGAGAACCCATGTCACTAGAAACAAATGTATGTGTAGCATTATATACACTAGATCTTTCCAGGAGAACCATTGGGATATATTGGGGGTGGCACAGGCATCAGCTTCTAAAATATTACATTAGTTTTTGAATGCAATGCGACAACATGCAAGAGATCACATCTGTTTCCCATGCACCCTAGAGGAGAGAGCAAGGACTTTTATGCAGTAGCACACTTTTCTGAACTGTTGGGGGGGGGGCATAGAATGCACACACATAGAAATAAAAACCTCTTACAGGGAACAGAGAAGGAGGTACATCAACAGAAAAAGTTACCACTCTTATAAACTATCAGGTTATTTGTAATGCCCAAGGAAACATCTATAATGTCTGTGCTGGTAATCCAGGCAGTGTTCAAAATCACACATATGGCACACCCATGAGATGTATACAAGGTTTGCTAGGGGGGACATTCTACATAGACATCTAGTGGGGGTTGCAGGTTACACACGGGAGCCCTGGCTCATAACACCCATGAGAAACACATACACCCCAATGAACAAGGATACAACGAGCCCTACACTCATACTAGAAATAATATAGGACATGTGTTTGGACTGCTCAGATCAAAGTTCCATTGTCTAGACAAATCAGTAGGTGCCCTGCAGTACAACCCAGGCACCCCTTCCCAAATACTCACAGCCTGTGCCATGTTACACAATATCATTATTGGGAAACTACTTCAGCAAGGACAGCAAGGAGCAAAACTACAATTTAAAGGACCTCAGGCAGAGCCAGCAGGAGCAGAAGATAAAGTTGAGGAGTCTGAGTGTGAGCCACCAGCTAAAGATGGTGCTGGCAGATGGAGAAGTGCACAGTATGCCCTAGCACTGGCTATGAGACAGAGAATAGCATATACACTCACTATCTCAGTCAAAGCTTAAGATCCCATGCACATACAGATATGAAAACTGTTGCTGTCAAACTCCACAACCTTTACTTAACCATGTAGTGGCTGTGCTCTGATAGCATCAGACAGGGATGACCCCCCCCCCCCCAAGGACACAATTTATACCTGCAGTAATGTACCTGCAATAATAACAATGAAGAGACTAGTTCCCATAATGGTTAAGGTGTTTGCCTCCCATGCACAAAGTATATGGTTCTATCCTGACCTCCATCCAATGTCTGTTTGGAGTTTCCATGTTCTCCCTGTGTCCCAATGAGTTCCTCATACCTCCAGAAAACATTCATCACAAACATATCAATGAATGTACTGTAGGCAGCAGCACATATTCTACATGGTGCCTTACAGGAGGAAGTGTTGTATAAACCAACTAATTTGGGCATCTACTGTAGTGTGCAGTATCCTCAAGATAGGATAACATGAATCACAGACTGTGCGTCGTGGCAGGGCAAGACACTCAACAGTGTAAAATATGGCCCTAAGTGATTCAGTCATGTTGACCAATGTCAACAAATGGAAATGGGTATTTGCTGGTGATAAGTAAGTTGAGGACCTGTCCTACTCTGACCTATGCCAAGAACTCATGCTAGTGGTGGGATGTGTCAATAAGCTACTGGCTGGCCAGTGTCCAGTTCATAGGTTCACAGGTGTTTACTAGGCTAACAGCCACAGGGGCTTTTATAAGCCTAGTTATGCATCCCAAATCTCTGACAAGTTCTGATACCCTTGATAAGTGTAAGCATGGCCCTGTGAGATGAATCATTTACAGGTTACCTGTTTCCATTAGAGACATAGGTGCCAAACCAGGGATTAATTTCTGGTTTACCATCCAATTTTCCAAGTTGCACTTGAATTGGGTTAGGGAGGAACTCACTTCACTCCCCTATCCCACCCCCATTCCCATCCACCCTATTACCTTGTAATTTATACTTATCCATGCCACACATATTCATAATCTCATACTAACTCACACCCAATCCTTAAGCTCCTTCAATTAAGCAATTAGAACTTACTTAGACTTCCCTCCTCCCATCTAACTCAGCTCAGTACTCACACTTAATAACACATACTACCTTTTTCTACCTACACTACAAGACCTTAACTCTTCCTCTCATCTACACTCCTACTCCCCTGCTATCTTATTTCTTAAATTACCCTTTTCACCTTAATTTCCTGTTCTACTTCACCTTATTATCTATAACCATAAGAGCACATATCTCCAACCATTCTAAGCAAACAAATCAACCACATCTAATAGTCTCTCTTTCAACAGATAGTTTTACTACTTTATTTTCTTACTATACCAGTAGTTCCACTCAACCCCTCCTCCAACCTAAATACTTCCAACCTTACCCTCTCTAAAGCTATTCTTACTACACTCAACTACTTTATCCTACTTTCCCACATCTGTCTTCCTACCAGCCCCATCTTCTTTTCCTTTATCGCTTTCCATCACCCATCAATACTACCCTCTGTCAAAAAACCTCTACCATTCACATCTCTCCTTATTTATTTGTCAACTCTTAAACACTGCTCTTTTCACTAAGGTACTTCCAAATACATAGCTCCACTAATAAACTTAATATACAAAACAAATTTATCTCCAAAATAAAATTTCTTATTTTGCACTCACTTACCCAAATTAAACTTCAGTCTGACATCCATCCTAACCCAGGCCCTGTTACTACCACTCTACCAAACCAACTCCCCAGTGCAAACACAGATACTACCATCCCCTCAACACCTACCCTACCACTAAAATAACATATGTCAGACCATCTCTTTATAAATGTCAGCCTTAGAAACCTACTCAGAAAAGTAGATGGATTCCAAGCAGCCATGACACTACATTCCCCAGACATAGCTATTGTAACAGAAACTTGGCTTAAACCCCATATTACATCTGAAGAAATACTCCTTAATGGGTATAGTATCATTAGAATGGACAGATTATCTAAATGTGGTGGGGGCATAGCCATCCTACTCAAAGAAAACCTCAAAGTAGTTTAACTTAACTCTAACCCACCAAACCTCCCTAACTCTGAAATCTTAACTGCCAGACTCAATATAAATCATCACAAGTCAATAGTTATCATAGTTATCTACCTCCCTCCTGCAAACAATCTACAAAATATTGAAAATATACTTGAATGGGCTTCCACAAACTTTAAACATGAAAAAGTGACACTAGGTGATGTTATCCTGGACTGGCTCACATGTTCCTCAAATACACCAACAAATTTTATAAACCTATACAATTTCCATCAAAATATACAACACCCTACATGGATAGACAAGCATACAAACAGGAATTCAATCCTTGATTGGATTCTAACAAATAAAACAAACATCAACTATGAGTCTGGCCGTCTATCTGACACTTTAAGTGATCACTTCCCAGTATACCTAATAAGGAAAAACACAAATAACTGTAATAATATCACTTACCACTACATCTGAAACAAAAAAAAAAACAATTCTCACTATCTACCTTCCAAACTCTCTTAAAACAACAAAACTGTGCTTCCCTAAAAACCCTAGAACTAGATCATGCAGTCCCAATATTTTAATAACATATTCCTACACATTTTAAATAAACTTGCACCACCCAGAAAAAAAATTGTACTAAAACCAAAGGACTCCCATGGTTAGCAAAAGAAGCAACACAGCTACTTAGACAAAGAGACAAAGCATGGTCCATCTGTCTTTCTAACAAAAGTCATGCTAATCTTATTACCTACCAACAACTTAGAAATCAAGCTAAGAAACAAATCAAAATAGACAAAAAAAGCATACTTTCAAACTTGCCAACTAAAATATCAAACAAATCCACAAAAATTCTGGCAATCAGTCCACCTCCTTTTAAAGCCTGGCAAACCCACAACCCCAGTTCCTACTACCAATAATACTATAGACCCTGTCACATCCCAGTTTAATTCCCACTTTATTAAATCAATAACCTTCCTATTACATAACACTTCTACCCCACCCCTGCCAGTTCCCACTCCATCTGGTCCACCACAAATCCAATTTAAAGAAGAATCCATTCAAACAAGCTATATACAGGGCTTACTATCTAAAGTAAAGCCATGTACCCTCCCCACTGACCAATTACCAGGTGAGTTTCTGAAATTAGGTGCCCCATCTATTGCACACCCCATATCAATCCTAATTAACAATTCTATTACTGAACAATATGTACCTGCCATATGGAAAATATCTCATATCATCCCACTACATAAAGGAGGCCCCTCTAAATATGTATCTAATTACAGAGCAATAGCCATACTCTCTCCCTTAGCAAAACTCCTAGAAAAGTGTGTCCATAAACAAATAC
Organism: Protopterus annectens; assembly: GCF_019279795.1. Classification (NCBI taxonomy): domain Eukaryota; kingdom Metazoa; phylum Chordata; order Ceratodontiformes; family Protopteridae; genus Protopterus; species Protopterus annectens. The sequence goes on along the minus strand of NC_056737.1, from coordinate 57,728,574 downwards.
TTTATTACTTCCAAAAAAAACCTATCTGTTACACAACATGGTTTTAGACCAAAACACAGTACAAGTACAGCCCTCATTAGTTTTACCAACTCTAAACATCACCTTAAAAATGACAACCAACTTGTCTCTGCTACCTTTCTTGACATGTCAAAAGTTTTTGACACTGTATCACATCAACTCCTCCTAACCAAACTTGCTAATTACAAACTTTGCCCTGAGGCCCTAAAGTGGTTCCATAGTTACCTATCATACAGGCAGTAAGCTGCCCTATGATATAATAAACTCTCCTCTCACCTCCAAATCTCTGTAGGAGTCCCCCAAGGATTGATTCTAGGACCACTACTCTTTACGATCTTTACCAATAACCTTAGTACAGCCGCTAATCCTGCCAACGTTATTCAATATGCAGATGACTTCTCGCTTATCTGCTCTGCATCAACAACAGAGATACTTCTAGAAAAGATCCAGACTGCCCTTGCCAACATTAAAAAATATCTAGCGACCCATCAACTTGTACTAAATCCCAATGAAACCAAGCTTATGGTCTTTTCAAATCCTTCCTCACTTGCTAATAGCCAACCCCTCTCTGTTTTCTCCTCCAATGGCACTAAAATAGAACTGGTTGAACACACTAAACTTCTTGGGATTACCATAGATAATGGATTGAAATTTGACAAGCATATATCACAGACTATTTAAAAAGTCCATATTAAACTAGGTACACTCTACAGAGCAAAACCCTATCTTTCAGACCATGGTAGACTGGCCACAGCAAGAACCCACTTGCTCTCCTCACTTCTCTAGTGTTCTCAAATATTCACAAACCTTCGTAAAACAGAAATAAACAACCTTGAATCCTGCTATAACAAGATAGCTAAATTTGTAACAAACCTACCCCAAAAAACAGATCATTGCACTGCCCTCAAACCATTAAATTGGTTAGAACCCCCAAACTTACTCTTGCTAAACAATTATTAATAGCCCACACAGTGATGTATAAACTTGATCACTGCCCAGCTCTAACTAACCTTGTCCAACCCTACAAAAACCTTAACTCTTAGGCCTGCTGACAAAGTCCTGCTTAAAGTAAATAAATCTCATAATTCTCATGGTGACACATTATACTGCAACAAAATTGCAAATATCTGGAACTCACTCACTCAACAAATTCTCTCTATAGATCATACAAGAAACTTTAAGCAAAAACTAAGACAGTACTTCCTATCCCACTGGCTATGTCCATATTCCACTCCAGACTAACCTGTATCCTCTCCCCCTTTTTTCCTTTATTTCTTCTTTTTCCTTAACTACTCTGGCCGAGCTCTCAAAACATATGAGGAAGGCACCCCTTTCATACAATTTAATCATAAAAATAAATAATAATAAAAAATGTAAATTGTTAAATTTTTATATTGTATTGATGTTTTTACTGTCTTGTAATATCATTTTATCCTATTTATTATGTTTTTTGCTATTCACTATGTTTTTTATTGTCTTATTTGTCATACCTGCATTTCTTGTTCTTTGTAACCTTTTTTGCTTCTATATAAGATGTACAACTATGTTCATTGCAGCTTTTCTCCCTGGGTCTCTACTGAAAAAGGACTTTTTTGTCCAGTGGAAACTACCCGGTAAACAACTGTAGATAAATAAATAAATAAATAAATAAATAAATAAATAAATAAATATACTTGCTTCACATGGATGGGGAGCCTGTTCCATAGACCGGGTAGTCTCTGGGATACATACCTATCTCTCCAGCAGGTCCTATTTATATCACAGGCAAGGTTTAAGTCTTTACAATGGGTAATTCTGATACTGTTTGTTTTGTGGATATGCAAGAGGTCCATCAGAGTTGCCCAGCCTAGGTTTTCTGGGATAGCTCTGTTGAGTGAAAGCTGGATGTAAAACCAATCAACCTGACAAACATGAACTAAGAATTGCTACATTCAATGTATGTTAACTGACAGGACATAGTTTGGAAGTGAATGACATGATGGTACTGAGAAGGCAAGACATACTATGTAGTGAGGAGACAAGATAGAAGGGCAATGTAGTAAAGCCACTTGGCTTGTATCCAGAGTGTACTACTCAGGAGGAGGACAGGCTAGAAATGGTGTGGGAATTGTGGTGAGAGAAATGCTTCAGTAGGCAGTATGGGATGTCATTTGAATTAGTGACAGATTCATGGCAAAATGACTCATAATCTCAGCCTATGCCCCACAGCAGAGTTGAGATAGTGGAGAGAAAAGTACATTCAGACAACAGTTGTAAAGCAGGACAAGGGGAATTAGTGTTGATAATGGTTTACCTGAATGTACATATCAGGACAGATAGAACAAGATGCGGTGACTGCCTGAGTCCACAAGGGTGGGGTAACAGAAATAAAGAAGGAGCGGCCATTCTTGACTTCTGTCTGGCAAATGGCTTGAAAGTAGCCAACTCATGGCTCAGAAAGAGAGACAGTCACAAGTTCACATGCAATAGTGGCCAACATGCAACTCAGATAGACTTCTTCCTAGTAAGGAAAAGGCACTGTGGTAGAATCAGTGATTGCAAAGCCATCCCCAGTGAAACAGCTGGCCCACAGCATAAATCACTGGTTGCCACAATCAGCTGCAAGCAGTGGTCATAGAAGGCTCTAAGGTCAACAGAGACCAGGCTGAAGACCTGGAAATTGACTCAAATTCAAAGAATTACTCAGGGTTCCAGCACCTAAAGAAGATGAGGAAATAGGTGGAGTTGAAAAAAAATGGCAGCACCTCAAAACAGCATGTTTTAAGACCACAGAACAGATATGTAACCAAGCCAGGTATACAAATAAGGTGTATAAGGAAAGCTGGTGGTATAATGCATTAGTCCAGGAAGTCATCAAAAGAAAGAAGGACTGCAGGAAAAAGTGGGAGATATAGGAAGGAATTCTGGCTGGATAACAAATAGGCTAAGAAAGGAGTTGCAGTAGCAAAGAACAGGGGATCAGAGGCACTCTACCAGCTTCTGGAAAATGTCTCGGTAGATGGCACAAAGAAACTCTATTAGGTTGCAAGGTAAAGACAGAAATGTAAAGAAGAAAGTCAGGCACCCTTTAAAAGGGATTCCAGCAACAACCTGCTCACCAGTCCACAGGACATGAAAGGCAGATGGAAAGAGTACTTCCAGCAGTTCTGAATGAAGAAAACCCCATAGAAGCTGTACTGTGCCAGACACAGCCTATGATGACAAAAGAAGAGAAACCAACCGTAGAAGAAATAAGAGTAGCACAAAGGAAAATGAAGTCAAGAAAAGCAGCAGGCTGAGATGAGGTCACAGCAAATATGCTAAATATACTGGGTGATATAAGGGAGAAATGGCTCTTGAGGGTACTCATAGTAGTGTGGAGAGAAAGGTGTATCCCAGATAGCTGGGGAATAAGCATACTAGTGCCAGTGTACAAGAACAAAGGGGACATCCACAACTCTGGGCAGTACAGAGGCATCAAACTCCTATCATATTGCATGAAAGTTCTGGACAGGGTGATTAATAAATGGATATGCAGAGTAGTAGAAAGTAAGGTGGGAGATGAGCAGTCTGGATTGCAGCACAACTGACCCAATGTTTTCAGTGAGACAGATAGTTGACAAGAAGCTAAAAATGAGGAAAGAGTTCAATTGGACATAGGCTTGGACAAGGTGTATGACAAGGTCCCAAGAAAGCTGATTGTGGCAGTTCTGTAGTGATTCGAAGTCCCAGAAGCATTGATAGAATTAGTGCAGACCATATACAAGAACTCAATGACTTAAGTACGAACAGTGTTCTGTCTCACAGATGGGTTCCCAGTGGGAGTGGGTGTGCATCAGGGTTCATCTCAGAGCCCACTGCTGTTCATACTGGTGATGGATTACATTAGCAAACAGGTCAAAGAGAAAAGATCAACAAAGTTGCTGTATGCAGACAATGTGGCATTATAAGCAGACTCTGAGCAAGAACTTCAGCAAAGGGTTGGGGAATGGAATGCAAAACTGAAGGCACCTGGGATGAAACTGAGTACAGATAAAGCACTGGTAATGTCAGCAAATTGGGGAAATCAGAAGAAGCTGGGAAATGAAATAGAATGGAAGATAGTGGAACAAGTTAACAGCTTCAAGTATCTGGAAGGGGTGGTTAAGGAGAAGGGAAGTCAGAGGAGCTGCAGCCAACTGGCATAGAGTGTCAGGTGTAGTATATGAGAGAAGAATGCCAAAGAAGCTAAAAGGTAAGGATATAAAACAGTGGTGAAGATAGGACTACTGTATGGTACAGAAACCTGAGCAGTAAAGGCAGAGCAAATAAGGAAGCTAGAGGTGATGGAAATGAAGTGCCTGATAAGGGTGGTAGGATGCACACTGTGGGACAGATAAAGAAATGAGAATATAAGAGCAGAAGCCAAAGTAGCTCCAATTGCAGAAAAGATCAAAGAGGACAGATTATGGTGGTTCTGACACGTGCAGAAAAGCAGAAGACAATCTGGTGAAAAACATTTGGAACAGACAGGAAGAAGGTAAGAGGAAACGAGTGTGTCGAGCAAAGAGGTGATGGATTGTGTGAGAGAAGATCTGCAATGGTCAGACATGAGTGTTGAGGTAGGCAGGAGTGTAGCACTGAATGGAAAGAGATGGTGACAGTTAACACAACACTCCAACCTCATGCAGAAAATGGGAAAAGGGGGGTTGATGATGATAACATTGACAAGCTAATTGCTGAACCTGTAATGAAAAAAAAAAAGTTACATAACCAAGTTCTGTCACATGGAAATATGTATATCTCCCTAAGCAGAACATTTGACTGAGGTATATAATTATGTCAGTAATAGCTTATATGACCGATGTTTACAATACACAGCTATGTATTCTGCCCAATACTGTGCATCAACTATTTCACGTGACCACTACCTATAAACCATGGAACTGGTCACTTATGCCCTCATTTTCACAAGTATAGCAAGAAGCAAGTCTACAGCTTTAATTGCAATACTAACTGAAATACAAGGTTCAGCAGTTATCTAGACAGTTATTCACAAATGAGTAGAAACAAGAAATCAAAAACTTTCTTCTGCAATACATACTGATAAATGCAAGCTTGTGAGTAAGCAATCAGTGGCTATCCACTGTGTGCATCAGGCATATATGCAACCCATACTTACAAATACATATGCAAAAGGCAGAGCACAGCCACCACCATCTGCATAGGGGGCTTAGGGGAGGGGCAGGAGGGCAAGGCTGACAGCAAAGAAGTAAGTGTGCACAAGTTAAGAAACATATGTATTTATTAAAGAATGCAGTGATCAGGGCCAGTAACAAGAAATGTATAGTACTCAACAGTGTTGTTTCACTAGCTTCCATATATATGTGTGTGTGTGTGTGTGTGTGTGTGTGTGTGTGTGTGTGTGTGTGTGTGTGTGTGTGTGCACATCTGTGGTGGTATGGACATGTGTTATTTTTTTCAGTGAGGGTGTGTGTTTGTGTGTGTGTGTGTGTGTGTGTGTGTGTGTGTGTGTGTGTGTGTGTGTGTGTGTGTGTGTGTGTGTGTGTGTACATGAACATAGTCAAGTACTGTGCTAGCTCTACTTCCAGGCATCTTGGAGAGGTGTGAGCCATAAATGGTAAAGTAGTCAGCTCAGCGTCATCACCCTGACCATGAGAACTACCTCTGATAGAAGTTCCTCTGCTACTTCCTTGGCCCTGGCTAAAAGTCAGGGTGTTACCTGAACTGGAGGGATGTTTGGTGGATGAGCTCTCCTCATGACTATGTCCAAGACCACAACACTGTGGCTTTCCATGTTTGGGTGTGGACAATGCAATCACTGACAGACCAGTAGAAGTAGTGCCAGTATGGGAGTGGGATCCAGGACAGCCATGTCTGATAACACAAGAAGATGTAGAAACTCTTCGGACACATGGATGACAACCCTCCCCAGCAGATGTTCTGTCACAGACACTGCCTGATCCAGCATGTCATTCATCCTCTCCAAGGACTAACCCCACAGTTTAGGGAGTAATGTGAATGTATGTTTACTAATAGGACACAGCTTGAAAGTGGATGACATGATAGTATGAAGGAGGCTGTATATCTTATGTATCCAAAAGACAAGATAGAAGGGTAGTGCAGCAAAGACACTTGGCTTGGGATCCAGAGTATACTACTCAGGAGGAAGACAGGCTAGAAATGGTGTGGAAATTGTCATGAGGGTGAGACTTCAGAAGACAGTGAAATATATCATCAAAATTAGTGACAGACTCATGGCAATCAGACTCCATTGTACTGATAGTGATGTGTTCATAATCACAGCCTATGCCTCACAGCAGGATTATAATAGTTAGAAAAAGAGTGCATTCATACAGCAGTTGCACGACCTTCTAGATAAAGCAGGACAACATGCACTGGTGATGATAATGGGTGACTTGAATGCACATATCTGAACTGACAGAACAGAATATGAAGACTGTCTGGGTCCACATGGGTGGGGCAACAGAAATAAAAAGGAGAGGCATTTCTAGATTTCTTTTTGGCAAATAGCTTGATAGTAGCCAATACATGGTCCAAAAAGACAGACAGTCATAAGATCACATACAAGAGTGGCCAACATGCAACTCAGGTAGACTTCCTCCAAGTAAGGAAAGGGCGCTGATGTAGAATCAGTGATCGCAAAGTCATCTTCAGTGAAACAGTTGGCCCACAGCATAAACCATGAGTTGCCAAATTCAGCTGCAAGCAATGGTCAGAGAAGGTTCTAAGGTCAACAGAGACCAGGCTGAAGACCTGGAAGTTGACTGGATAAAAAGTACAACAATTAAGGAATTACACAGAGCATTAGCACCCCAAGAAGAGAAGGATATAGGTGGAGTCAAAGAGGAATGGCAGTACCTCAAAACAGCATGTGTGAGGGGGTGTATATCATAAGTCCGAATGCACATATGTCTGAATGCCGAAACTTCGAACTGGGAAGTTCGAAGTCTAAAAATAATGAACCTACGGAGCATCAAATTATTTCCCAGGGAAAGAACTCGGTGGGTCATTTCTGCGGCTTTGCTATATCCTCCACTGTGGTGTGATCTCGGAGTTGGTATATTTAAGTGTGAGGGTGTGGGGGGCACAGCCTCCCATGTTGGGGGTGTGGGGGGGTGAAGCCTCCCACATTAGAAACAGTATGTAGTGTTCGTGTGTTTCTGCATTTTGTACCAGAACAGGGATTTTCTGTTCCGAGTGTCTGGAGTTTTCAGTTTTCAAACTTTTGGGTTCGATATTTACATAGTCAAAGTTTTGAGACTTTGACTATGTGATATAGACCCTGTGTGAGGACTAAAGAATAGATATGTGGCCGTATGGAAATAAGGTACATAAGGAAAGCTGGTGGTGGTGAAATGCAGAAGTCCAGGAAGTCATCAAAAGAAAGAAGGAGTGCAATTAAAAGTGGGAGATAGAAAAGATGGACCATTCTAGGAGGGAATACTGATAGGCTAACAAAGAAGCTCAGGAGGGAATTGCAATAGCAAAGAATAAGGCATTGGAGGCACTCTACTAGCTTCTGGAAAGTGACCCAGTAGGTGGCACAAAGAAGCTATATCAGGTTGCAACACAAAGACAGAAATATAAAGAAGATAGTCAGACACTCTTCATAAGGGATTTCAGCAACAACCTGCTCACCAGTCCACAGGACATGAATGGAAGATGAAAGGAGTACTTCCAGCAGCTTCTGAATGAAAAAAAAACACACAGAAGCTGTACTTCCCCAGAAACAGCCTACAATGAGAGAAGAAGAGGAACCCACCCTAGAAGAAGTAAGAATAGCACTAAGGAAAATGAAGTCAGGGAAAGCAGCAGGCTCAGATGAGGTCACAGCAGATATGATAAAAGATGCTGGGTGAGATAGGGAAGAAATGTTTCCTGAGGGTACTCATAGCAGTGTGGACAGAGAAAGGTGTATCACAGATAAATGGAGAATAAGCATACTTGCACAAGTGTATAAGGACAAATGGGACATCCACAACTGTGGGCAGTACAGAGGCATCAAACTCCTGTTACATTGCATGAAAGTTCTGTAAAGGGTAATTGATAAAAGGATACACAGAATAGTACAAAGTACGATGGGAGATGAGCAGTCTGGATTCAGATCAGGATGCAACACAACTGACCCAATGTTTGCAGTGAGACAGGTAGTTGAGAAGAAGCGAGAGATGAGGAAATAGTCCAAATAAGGATACCTAGACTTAAGAAAGCATATGACAAGGTCCCAAGAAAGCTAATTTGGGCAGTACTGTGGTGGTTTAAAGTTCCAGAAATATTGGTAGAATTAGTGGAGGCTATGTACAAGGACACAATGACTTAAGTATGAACAATGTTCACTCTCACAGAGGGGTTCTCAGTGGGAGTGGGTGTGCACCATGGTTCACCTCTGAACCCACTGCTTCTCATATTGGTGATGGATTACATTAGCAAACAGGTCATAGGGAACAGATCAAGAAAGTTTCTGTATATGGACAATGTGGCCTTACAGACAGACTCTGAACAATAACTTCAGCAATGGAATGCAAAATGGAAGGCACATGGGATGAAACTAAGTACAGATAAGACAGTGATAATGGCAGTTTCTTCTTTTTCTTTCAGCTGTTCCCATTAGGGGTTGCCACAGTGGATCATCTGTTTCCATTTCTTCCTGTCCTCTGCATCTTGCTGTGTCACACCAACCACCTGCATGTCCTCTCTCACCTCATCCATAAACCTTATCTTAGACCTTCCCCTTTTCCTCTTACCTGGTAGCTCCATCCTTAGCATCCTTCTCCCAATATACCCAGCATCCCTCCTCAGCATATGACCAAACCAATGCAATCTCACCTCTGGCTTTGTCTCCAAACCATTCAACCTGAGCTGAGCCTCTAATATACTCACTTTTAATCCTGTCCATCCTTTTCACACCCAATGCAAATCTTAACATCTTTAACTCTGCCACCTCCATCTCTGACTCCATTTTTTTATCAGTGCCACTGTCTCCAACCCATATAACATAGCTGGTCTCACTACCATCTTGTAGACTTTACCTTTCACTCTTACTGGTACTCATCTGTCACAAATCACTCCTGATACTCTTCTTCATTCACTGCACCCTGCCTGCACTCTTTTCTTCTCCTCTTTTCCACACTCACCATCACTCTGAACTGTTGATCCCAAGTATTTAAACTCATCCACCTTCAGCCACTCTACTCCCTTCCTTCTCACCATTCCTCTGTCCTCCCTCTCATTCACACACACACATTCTGACTTAGTCCTGCTGACCTTCATTCCTCTCCTCTCTAGAGCATATCTCCACCTCTACAGGGTCTCTTCAACCTGTTCCCTACTCTCACTACAGATCACAATGTTATGTGCAAACACAGTCCACGAGGACTCCTATCTGATCTCATCTGTCAACCTGTCCATCACCATTGCAAATATGAAAGGGCTCAGAGCTGATTCTTGATGTAATCCCAGTTCCACCTTGAACACATCTGTCACTCCTGCTGCAGACCGCACCACTGTCACACTGCCCTTGTATGTGTCCTGTACCACTCTTGCATACTTCTCTGCCACTCCCGACATCCTCATACAATAACACAACTACTGTCTAGGCAGCCTGTCTTATGCTTTCTCTAAGTCCACAAAGACACAATGCAACTCCTTCTAACCTTCTCTATACTTCTCCATCAATACCCAAAGAGCAAACATCACATCTGTAGTGCTCTTTCCCAGAATAAAACTTTACTGCTGCTCACTAATCATCACCTCCCTTCTTAACCTAGCTTCCACTACTCTTTCCCATAACTTCATGCTGTGGCTGATCAGTTTTATCCCTCTGTAGTTACTACAGCTCTGCACATCACCCTTATTCTGAAAAATCTGTACCAATACACTTCTTCTCCACTCCTCAGGCATCCTCTCTCTTTCCAAAAGTGTGTTAAACAATCTGATTAAAAATTCCACTCCCATCTCTCCTAAACACCTCCATGCTTCCACAGGTATGTCATCTGGACCAACAGCCTTTCCATTCTTCATCATCTTCATAGCTGTCCTTACTTCCTCCTTGTTGATCCATTACACTTCCTGATTCTCTATCCCCACATCATCCAACCTTCTCTCTCTCTCATTCTCTTCATTCATCAATGCCTCAAAGTACACTTTCCATCTGTAATGGCAGCAAATTGCAGAAAGCAGAAGAAGCAGAGAATTGAGATAGATGAGAAGATAGTGGAACAAGTTAATAGCTTCAAGTATCTGGGAGGGGTGGTTGAGGATAAGAGAAGTCTGAATGAAGAGGGCAAATCTAGAATCAGAGGGGCTGCAGTCAACTGGAATAAAGTGCCAGGTGTAGTATACAGCAGGATAATGCCAAAGAGGCTGAAAAAGAAGGTGTTTAAAACAGTTGTGTGACCAGTACTACTGTTTGGTACAGAAACTGGGGCAGTAAAGGTACAGCAGATGAGAAAGCTAGATGTGATGGGAAATGACATGCCTGAGAAGGGTCATAGAATGGGCAAACAAAGAAATGATTACATGGAGAAGAAGCCAAAGCAGCTCTGATTGCAGAAAAGATCATATTGAACAGATTAAGGTGGTCTGGGTACATATACAGTAAACAGAAGACAATATGGTGAAGAAGATTTGGGACAGACAGCAAAAAGGTAAGAGGAAATGAGGGCATCCAGTACAGAGGTGGATGGATTGTGTGAAATAAACTCTGCAACAGTCAGGTATGAGTGTTGAATAAGGCAGGAGTGTAGCAATAAAAAGAGACAGATGGTGGCACTTGACATGACACCCTGACCCCCCATGTAGAAAATGGGGGAAAAAAACGGTTATTATGATGATGATGATGCAGGTCAGAATGCTTAACATTTAGTACTCACACTGTCTTTTCTGAGGCCCTGTTGGAACATGTCTGTGCCCCCATTATGTCATCCACATATTTCTGGTGACACCCAATAAAACACTAGCATCATGATAAGGGTGGACAGCAGGTACCCTCTGAGCACCTCTACCAACCCTCTTATGTGGCATCTCATGCTCATGATATTTACTAGGAGAATCAACCAGCTCAGGAACTGGAGTAACCACATTACCCTGATAAACTGTATCACCCTTAGCCTGATGGCTCAATGTTATGGGTATGTGTAGGCATACTGAATGTGTCCAAAGTATAAGTAGGGGATTTGGAATCCACAACCTTAGTTAAAGACTGACCCTCTGTACTGCATACTATACCTTTTCACTACAACCACCACCACCATCACCAGAGGCTACTGATACTCTGACATCAGGAGGTAGGAATTCCACATTGCCACTGTCAGGATCACCTATAACAGACAATGAACACAACAAAGAGTGAAATAGGGAATGAAACTAGTCAAAACTTTTTGATATGAAAGGTTCATTAAATTATAATAGATGCTAAAACAATACAAATATTGCTCAGTTAGACCTAAATCTACCTTATAAACACTAATAGCAATAAAAATATGTGCTTTTCATGTGCAGTTGGTTTTGCAGACTACAATCCATATGTTTGTGTAAATAAGGAATGGAAATGAAAGAAGGCTGATAAGTATCACAATGAAAATGACACAAGATGCACAGAACAATCTCCTTTATATGTACAGATTAAGAATAATATCATACAAAAAGATCAACTGATCATTTGACTCCCTCCCCAACACACTCCTCTATCTCTCTATCTCTCTATTACTATCTTGTCCAACTCACTCTTATCTCTGGCTCTAGCTATATCAGACATATAAGATATGTGCATATAAAAGATATATATATATATATATATATATATATATATATATATATATATATATATATATATATATATATATATATATATATACACACACATATATAATAAAACTTAAAGTTATTTATATTTTGCATTCCTAGAAGCTCTGTTTGAGACACTCCAAGTCTGTCATCCACATCAGCACCAACATCAAGTATCTGTGTGAACCCTCTGCTAAGCTATCTGCTTCTTTAAAAGTGGACAGGAACTCCTCTGCTTCGGTTGCTGGTAGTTCGGTAGAAGGACCACTCCCAATAGTCAACTGTGGCTGGGCAACTGCAGCTTCCCTATAGCAGGCAGAGGTTGCCATATCATTTGCCTGTGTCATACCTGAGTTCTCCCATGTCCTCCAATAGCATTGATTTCAACAACCACCTGCTGTCATATACTGTCTCCGGCAGATTTGTCACTTCTACCTCTCCTTAAGATAAAAGCTCTATGGTAATAAAAGGCCTAGACAGTGACCTCATTTTCTGCATCAGTCAATGGTGGCTTGTGGTGTACAGATGTCCTGGGTGCTATATCCCTGTATGAGATGAATCAGAAAACAGATACAAAATTAACTTTATAATACAGATAAAGGATGGTTCTGAACACCATTATGTAGGAATGTATGCATCCCTCATACACACAGCAATTTAAAAGGTAATGTTTCCTATGACTACATATAAGTTAAGGCAACTCCCACCAGTAATATATTAATAAAATAACAAATATAGCAGTTCTATAATGCGGGCACCAGCTGTATAACTGCGTAATACATTGCACCATTAACAATACTAATTCACAATGTACAAGATGAAATGAAAAAAAGCAATTATAGCACCCTCTCCACTTATATGGAGGGCAGCCAGGTAGATATCACAACCTTAACATATTCTTTGGGCTACACATGTAAAAATACCTGACATTGATATTAACTTATACTATAGTTTTCTACAATAACTGTTCAAATTCCCAGAAAATAAAACCTACAGAATTATCAAGTAGCATTCTTTATCAAATTTTGTAATGCAGAAAAGTAACTGATATGCATGGACTATGCCAACAGTAAATTATAAAGAAAATGTAGAGATATAAAAATGGTTTTGTATTGGACATTGCAATTCATGCTTAATGTTACATTAAAAGCATTCTGCAAGGAATAGCAAAATACCATGAGAAGAAAGCAGTTTAGAAAGTAGATAAATCTTCAAAAGTGTGTGTATTTAGCAGTGTTCAGCTGTCTTGATCCAGACAGTCTCTTCACTATGACACAAGTTCATTAGCTACACAATTACCTTTATATAGTGCAGATTCAGCCTCTGTACACTGTGAGTATACAAATGAGGTGTTACGTCATTAGCACTCCTAAATACTACAATCTACACTAAGTGCAGGGAAGGGAAGCATGGTGTAAGGAGGTACACAATTGCATGCATATACCATAGCAATGCAAGGATGAGCATTGAGAAGTGTTACCTGCTAATGGCTTATAGAAGTCTATGATTTTTCTGACTACAGGAAACATCAGTGTTTGACAGTCTCTCCTTTTTGATTTATACTTACTGAGGGTGTGAAACTTACCAAAAAGTGTGAAAGTACATAGACTGAGTTAGGAGAGCAACATTCCTAACATTCAAATGATGTTTTAATGGTCACAGTTACTGCGTCTTACTAAGAAATGTTGTGCATATTTAAGAGAGTACATTAAGCATTGATACAGATACCATGTGCAATGAAAGTCAGATAGCATTGCTGTTAGGAAATCATAGATAAGGGAATGAAGCACCACAGAGAAAGAGAGGAACACACCTATAGTATTTGCAGTTTTTGTTTAATATTGTGTGAATACATGGGGATCCCAGCTGTTGCCAATATTCCACTTGTCTAGTCATTTACTGGCAAATGAGAAAGGATGACTTTTATAATTTGTTTCTGTTGCACTTTCAATATGACTTTGTACAATGCCACATTCTGAGGACATCTAAACACTTTTACTCCTTGCTTATATATGTCAGTATCTGTCACAAATATAGGAAATTATCTTAAATGATTGTACTTAATATCATAGCTTGATAGATTAAATATGTAAAATTTTATGTTGCCAGATAAAGTTGATAAGACATCAGAAATGTACAATTGGCGCTGTGCTTTGTTGACTGACAGTGGTTAGTAGCAGTGAATGGCAGTTCATTTCCCAAGTTAAAAACTGACAAATTTAATTTGGAATTCCATCAGTAGCACAACTGAGACTTGCACTAGTGCACTTTTCTCAGCACTCTGGACAGTACTGAATGAAGAAATTCAAGTTGTTACACACCTGCATCAGTGGTGTAAGGTGTAAATGTATTGAGCTTAGAAAAACAGTACAGGTGATGCACTGTTTGAAACCTGTTCAGGGATAATTTTACTCAGGGAGATCACAATGAATATTGACACTCATTTTGGTGTATGAATTTGTTGAGGTAGGAAATTCAAGTTATGTCTGTATTGACTAAAACTGTCAGACGGATATGTCATTTGAAATGATGTGCTGCTTGAAAATGAAAGCATTTCTTCTGTTCCCATCTTCTTTTCCATCTCTATGGCATTACCAAAAATCCTGGTATTGTGAGACATAAATAGTAGTGATGTGGCAAGGAGATGTGAGAAGGCTGAATGGGTAAGTGTAATGCACTAGTAGCTCTGCTTATTGCTAGATATACATTTTGATCCCTTTCAAGTTCCTTTAAATTGTTATCCAAAATAATGTTTGTGTTATTTTTTTGTTAATATTGCCTTTTGTATTCACATGTTGCTTGGCAGTGTGCAATCAACTTTCACGGCTTAAAGGAAAAAGTGAAATATTTGATTTGGTTTGCCTTCAGTAGCACAAATAAGCCTGGCATCAGTGAGAAACTGTTAGCACCCTGGATGATAATGACTGCAGAGAATGCATGTGACATATGTCTAACTCTGTGGCACAAGGTGTAAATAAAGTGAATTGAAAGAAAGAAATGAGATAGATGATACAGTGTTCAAATCCTGTTTAGAGATCATATTTCAGTTATTCTCAATATGTATTTTTTTTAATTTGTAATCCATATTTGCTTACTGTTCAGCAGTGGCAAGCAGGGTTCACTACCAAAGGAAAAAAATTGAAAAATTTAGTTTAGGCTGCCTTACATAGCCCAAACAGACCTGACAACAGTGTGCTGATGTCAGCAGCCTTAATAGAACTTAGTAACTAAATTCCACATCTCTGATAACTATTCCTGTGGTACAATGTGTAAATGAAGAGAGTTGAGAGACAAGACAGGCGATGCATGGTTTGAATACCGTTAATCATTAATTTTTACAGAGGACTGGTATGAATACATATTTATACATGTTTTTTCTCACTGTGTTGCTGTGTAAAACTCAGCTATTCTAAGCATTCCTAGTAGTATGTGAGCTGTTGTCTATCCACTTTCACATTATTAGTCATTAAGTGCCAGTCTGATAACGTGTTACGCAAAGTACATTTCTGATCTTGCAAGGAGATGTGATCACTTGAATGTACTTCTTGCCCTAGTCCATGCTGCATATACCCATTAGTTAAATTTATTTCACTGTCAGCTTTATTCTCTCTCATATATTTATCTCTAATGCCTTTTGCATTTGGTCTCCACTTGAAAAACCACAGCCATGATTCACTGCATAAGAAAAAAAGTGAAACATTTAGTTTAATCTGCCATCTGTAGCACAGACAAGCCTGGTGGTGTTGCACAACCATCAACACTATGGGTAGTACTCATTGAAGAAAATGGAGTTGTTAGGTAACTGTCTCCATGGCACAGGGTGTAAGTACAATGAGCTTGGATAAAAGGATAGCTGATGCATGGTTCAAATCCCCTTAACTGATAGTTTTACAGAGGATGGTCTGAATACCTATTTACTCACATTTTGTGATATCATTATGTTGTTTAAAAATCAACCATTGGCAGTATTGCTAAAACATGTAAGCTACCTGTCCACCTTGGCATTATTTGTCATTAACTACAAGGCTGATAATGTGTTCCACAAAATGCATTCCTGATGTTGTAAGAAGATGGGAGAAGGAGGAATGTGTCACTGGAATGCACTTTTTGTTTTGGCCATTGCTACATATACCCACTGACTGAATTAATTCCACTGACAGCTTTATTATCTGTCATGTATTTATTTTGTATTTGCACTCCACTCAGCAGTGCCCAAACATGGTAAGCTGCCAAAAAAAAAGTGAAAAAAATTACTTTAGTGTGCCTTATGTAGTGCAAACAAGTCTGGTGGTATTCTTTGTCCATCTGAGCATATCTAAACAACCATACCTTAGTTTGTGATTTACTGTGGATTTGACTGGTAAGAGAAGTTTTATTTGAATTTATATTATATTCTTTATTACTGTTTTTCACTGTTTGTAAGTAGGAAGGGATAGCCTATTAACAAGATTTACTTTGCTTCATATTTTGTTGTTTTACCTTTAATTTCACTGTTGGTTGTAAGAAAGGGATAGGCTTTAGACAGGCAAGTTCTAGCCACTCCAAGGGCCCTAGACAGCTATAAATTCACATTGATTGCAGAGAGGAAAATCCTGAGCATATCTGAACAGTCCTAGCTTGGTTAGTGATTTACTGTGGAGTTGACTGGTAAGAGATATTTTATTTGAATTTATATTGTATTCATTATTACTGTTTTCCACTGTTTGTAGATAGGAATGGATAGCTTGTTAACTAGATTCATATTTTGTTGTTTTTACCTTTAATTTAACTGTTGGTTGTAAGAAAGGGATATGCTTCAGACAAGCAAGTTCTAGCCACTCCAAGGGAACTAGACAGCTATAAATTCACACAGACTGCAGAGAGGAAAATCCGGAGCATATCTAAACAATCCTACCTTGGTTTGTGATTTATTGCATGTGACATAAAGGAATTGCAACTTCTGTCTGGCTTGCAGAACTTGTATGGTCAGAACAACTTTACTGTACTTACTTTATTATTTAGTTGTATATTGCTGATGTAATTTTTTTGCCATAGAAGTTGATTTAAGTTCTCTTTGAATTCTGTGGTTACTGATTTTGATTATTCTTTTCTTTAGCAATATTTTATTTGTTTGAAACTGAATATGGATTCCTTAAATGAGTACGCAATTAATGATTTGCTAATGCGCAAATATCTTGTACAGTTTAATAAATGCTATGCATGTCTAAAGGTAACAGCTGATTACACTGGTGACCAGTGTTCCTCATGTCAAAAGTTGGATGATTTGCTTACCGTTGTTAGAAGTAAATCTAGACTTAATGATGATGATTGCACTTGTGCTATTGGCATGGCTTGGAGTACTGTTGTTTTATATATTAATGACTGGACTGATGAAAAAAATAATGGTAGACATAGTCTGCAAAGATAATTCAACCCCTATGAAACGAGATGATGCCCATGACAACTTTGGAATTCTGGATGCAAGTATTAAGCAATCTGAAGATCTGGTTTGTTTACAACGAAACAAAAAAGAAAGAAAGGAAGAAGTTCACAAGAAATAACAAGGAAGAAAAAGAAACTGATTAATGACTGTAAAGGAAAGAGAGCACTTATTAAAAAGGATACTGCTTTGTTATGTAACACACAGGTTACAGGAAATTATATTTTTCTATCAGAAAAACTTCAGTGTACAGAAAAAGCATTATTTTTCCAGCAGAAAGGTAGAAAAAAGGGGCAAGGGGAAGATGAAAAGGAAGAAATCAAAATTGAATGTGGAAGGACGGAAGAACGTTACTGTAAGAAAAAAGAAGAGAAAGACAGATGTTGACTACATGGCTCAAACTGTGGATTTACAATACCAGCTGTATGATAATTTAATACACAGTGAAAACAATGGGATTAATAAGACTAATGGTGATGAAGATCTATCCTTTGTAACAATTGATAGAACATATATTACTGCATTAGAAGCTGAAGATTCTTCAGAGCTGATTAGTAGATATTCTTGTAATTGGAGATTCAATTATTAGAGGAACGGATACTTATATTTCCAAATAAGATAATGAACATCTAATAGTGTTATGCTTATCAGGAGCAAAAATAGAAGATGTGAGACAAGCCTTAATGTAAGGAAAGTATGGATCTATTTTTATTAATGTTGGTACAAATGAAGTCATCCGCAAGGATTCACTGACTGTTAGTAGGGAACTGACAGCCCTCTTATATAGTATAGCTTGTACTAGTGTTAGGATGTATTTTTCACAAATCACCTATAGAAAGGAGTCAGGTCACTGTGAAAGAAAATATTTTTTTGGGTAAATGCCTACACAGAAAAAATGTCCTGTTTTAAAAAATGGAAATGTGTAGGGCATCCAAGCTTAGTTTTGGGCACACGTGCTCAGACAGGATGGTGAGCATTTGTCAAGATCAGGGAGGAGAATTTTTGCAGCAGATATTTTGCATTATTTGACAAACACTAGGCAGCATTTTTGCTAGGTCAAAAATTTAACAGTTCACAGACAGAAACATTTGAATCATCACTGATGGTTGTTAATGCTAGGAGCATAATAATAACATTTTTTTTAACTGGAAAATTTGTCAGGTTCCCACAAGATTGATGTTGTTATTGTTTGTGAAACATGGTTAAAAAACAATGACTGGAAACCAGTTCTGTTAGGGTATAAATGTTTTTGCTGTAACAGACATTCTAACAAAAATCAAGTGGAGGTGTTATGATAGGGATTAAAGATAGTTATGAGACCTGTGATTATTACATGTTCAGTGATAACACCAATACTATAGACTGTGTAACTGTGACAATAAAGACAACTCTGGAACATATAACAATTGCTGGAGTGTATAGACCACCAAAGTCAAGTGTAGGTGACCTAGAGAAATTCATACATTTCTTTCATGAAACAGAGACTATTAGCTAGGGACTTAAATTTGTCAGTAACAGACTGGAATAATATTGATTCAACAATGTTAGTAAGGAAATTATTCATAACCCACATTCAGGAACAACAATTGTTTCAGATTGTGAAAAAAAAAAAACTACCAGGGGGACAGAACATACTAGACATTGTTTGTGTTCCTAAATAAATTACTGTTACTTCAAGACAAGTTTTACCACCATTAATACGCGGTGATCATAGAGTTATAAAGGTTAATTTGTTACTAGATAATTCTCTCAAACTGAAATCGAAACCAATGCGCAGAAGGTTAATTACAGATTATATGGAAGCAAAACAGCCACTATGTAAAACTAACTGAAGTGATGTGTTCAGTGAAAAAACTGCAGATGGAATGTGGAAAGTTTTGTAAGAGAAATTGTTTGAGTGCAAAAAATAAAAAAAAAATGTTTAACATCAGGATATAGGCATACAACATCAGGGGGATCTTTTTCCATAAGAACAAGATATCTGAATATGGTGACAGACAAAAAATATAAGAAATGGAAGAAAGGTCAAACTACAACTTTGAAAATTAAATAAACAAGCTGGACTAACAGATTAAGCATAGTGTGAGACAAGATCAAGAAAAATTTGAAGAAAATGTATATAAAGGTATTGGGCATAATAGGAAACATTTTTATAGATATATAAGATGCGGAAAGAGTAACTAAATGCAAACTGATAAACTGTGCATATTCTAAAATTTATTCTCAGACACAACAGATTATAAATATATTTACAAAGTCTTATGCAAAACAGTTTGGTTCCACAAAAGGGATGATAGTTTGTTCTAGTGACATCCAGGTAACCCCAGATACTGGAATCAAATTAGATTATATTGAAAAAGAACTGAGCAAACTGGATCAAAACAAAGCACAGGGAGGAGATGAAATTAGTAACAATGACATGAGAACACTTCAGCAAGAACTTACAGTACCATTATATCTATTATTCACTAGGTCATATAAATATGGGGAGATTCCTCAAGACTGGAGACATGCACCCATTAAACTTGTCTTCAAGGGGAAGGGGAGTAGGACAAATCCAGAGTCATATAGACCCTTAAGTCTACTTTCATGTTGTGGAAAAATAATGGAGAAGGTAATATTAGATAAGTTATTGTCAGAACTGGATAAGTTGGAACTTGAAACCATATATCACCATGCATATGTTGAAAACAGATCTATTACCACCTGTAACATGATGTTCTATAACAATATAATAACAGCTATGAATTAAAAAGTGTGCTGTGATATAATTTATATAGATTTAACTTCAGCATTTGACAGGGTCATACACAAAACACATCAATAAATTAGTACATCTAGGTATTGGTGTACTCTTAATAAGATGGATAGCTGCATGCCTTATGAATAGGACATGGCAAGTATCATACAGCAACTGGACAGGTGAAATCCTTGGTTACAGTCATTGTGTCCCACAGGGCTCTGTCCTTGGCCCTTACATGTTTAAATTGCACCTTTCAGACCTAACTTTTTCATCTAAAGTGTTCTACAGTCTATATGCAGACCACCTGAAATTAAGGAAAACTGATTGCATATGTTACAGATAAGGTTTGTCTGCAAAATAACTTGACCAAATTGACCATTTGGGCACAGGAGAATAATATGCTGATAAATACAACAAAAACTAAGCATATGAGATTTGGGACATATAAATTGAAAGGTGAATACTTAAAACAGCACACAGTGATTGAAACTATAGACTCGTTTAAGGACCTGGGTATATGGGTAGATTCAAATATGAGTTTTTCTAATCATATCACCCAATTAGTTAATGATAGTTATAGAACTATAGGTTGTAGAAAAAAGATTTATAAAGTCTAGAAAATCAAATATATTTAAGTCATTGTTTGTTAGTTATATTAGACACAGACATGAGTATGAAATAACAATATGGAAACCCTATAAGAAAACAAGCATGAGTAAACTGGAAAGAGTACAGCAGAAATACACCAAGAGCATCCATGGATGTGACAATTTAAGTTATTATGAAAGACTAAAATATATAAACTTGTACAGTGTCTCTTACAGATATCTAAGAGGAGATCTTATTCAGGTATATAGGGCATTTAGAGACTACCTCTGGGAATGTTTGGAGTTATCAAAAAGTGCTAGAGAATCATCAGACAACCTATGTAGAAGATTCTATAGGAATGAGAAGTGTACTAATTGGTTCTCTGACATAGTAGCTGATGCATGGAACAGAATACCAAATTAAAGTTATTTACTTATTTAGTGCCTTCTACGTGGAGTCTGTATGTCCTCCCAGTGGTCGAGTGACATTTAAAGACACGCAGGTAGGTGCGTGCATGAACGGGTGTGCCTTCTTTGAAGGTTGGGCATCGGGCTGGCAACTCGGCACTGTAAAAATCTACTGCCAATCATTAGTGGACCGGAGTTCCACTGTGGTGACCCCTAACCGGGAAAAGCCAAAAGACATTACTATTTATTTAACATTTGTTGACCGGATTAGTCCACCTGAGCAAAGCCCTTTTTCAGTGGTGGCTCTGGGAGAAAAGCTCCACAGTACAAACATAGTAGGAAAAATTAACAATAGTAAAGTAATGACAAAATGAGTAAAAACAAATACATGAGAGTCCTACAGGCACTATTATACAATAAAGCAACAAAGTAAAACAAGATTGAAGAATATACTGTAAAAATATACAATAGAAATTTAGCAAAACTATATAGCAGTATAAGTATGATAATCAGCAACAAAGAACAAGAATATCAGTAGAAAGAATATCGGAAATTATTGATATCTGAACACTAAGAAAAGAAACACTTGTATTTCATCATTAGACATCTTTACAATCCAAAGTGGTAAATTTGAGAGACAAAAAAGTAGGGAAAGAAAGAACAGAGAAGACAGTGAAAGGAGAAATGAAAAGGGTTCATGTGGGATGGGTACATTGGCAGATCCAGGAGCTATTGAGGTACCCTTTAAGAGATTTCTTGAAATCTTGTATATGGGTAATATTTCTGAGAGTCAAGGAAAGCCTGCTTCAAGAAAGAGCAGGAAAGTAGCTATAGAGATTCTGACCAAAATTATTTTTGGTTTGTGAATCGGTAACAGACTTAGGTCAGAACTTCTGAGGGAACAAAGGGATTTATAGAGAGAGAGAGACAACTGAGAAGATGCTAGGGCAGGAAGAAGGCTTATTCAAAATACAATGGATAACAAGTAGTATGTAAATAGCAATTGGTTAGGAAACTCAAGCCAACTGAGTGCCATTATATTAAAGCTAGTAATAGTTTAGAAATTTTAAGAACTTTTTGTTTTTTTTAAGAAGAGCCTGGGCACTTACTATGGAAACAAGTGTTTTGGTGTATCGGCAAGCTAGAAAGGCATTAATGCCTGTGCTTGCAATATTTGTATGTATGTATGTATGTATGAGCACTCTGTACAGTATCGAGTGGAGAAATTCCACATGTCACTTATTTATATCTGTGACACAGGAAATAAGTGCAGTGATATCAGATAAAGAACACAGGTGACTGATGGTTCAAACTCAGCTAAAATATACTTTTACAAAGGGTGTCAGAATCCCTCTGCTTGCCACACTCATTTTTAGCACTGCCATATCCACCCCATTTTCACTCATTTAATCTTGTCAAAAAATAGATGCACACACAACACACATGGCAAAAAATGGCCCAGGGAAAAGCTTTCACTTAAGCATTTGCATGGAGGTCAGCAAAGTGTACCAATGCTGAGTGATGGTGAACACTGTTTAACTTCCTAATGCAAAAGTTGAAGAGTTAAATTACAGCTGCAGTGGTCTGGTTACTTTTGTGCACATATGCTTAAATATGCTGTGCTATGGGAATACAGAGTAAAGGCAGCACTGTGAAACAGTTACTGTAACAGTTCTTAGCCTGCTGGATGCAATGAACTTAAAGTTCCTATGTAGTGTGTTGAGATAATTTTCCTATTTGTAGACTGATGTTTTTGCATAGTGTCATGGGTTCAATTACAGTCATAGGTTAAAATTATTATTTCATGGCATTTTATATTCCTACCATATAGTTAATTGGGAACATCTATATTTCTCTTAGTTCTCTACCTAAGGAAAAAAGTGAAACATTTAGTTTAGTGTGCATTGTTATGCAAACAAGCTGCCAGGCTTGTTTGTGCTACATACAGCACACTGAACTAAAATTTTAATTTTGAATAGTGCAAAAAAAAATAATTTGCAAAAACATTACAACCCCAGCAGGGACTATTAATAAGCAAACCTCAACCTGCTTATGTCTTCATGTTTGGTGCACTCCCCTACCCCTTATTTCTCTCTCTAGCAAGCAGTTTATTGTGCAGAGCATGACAGCTGAATGATGAGTTAATAAGTAAGAGTAACACATCATATAGATGTTTCTACATGTCCCACAAAATGGAATCATGCTATTCCTCTCTCTGTCTCTATTGCTCTGTGTTCACCCTTCTGCTTCAGTAAGTTGTCACTGTCCTTCGACTGTGTTATTTAAAGAGTGCAAAGTAATAATTTCTTTGTGGAATGATGAGATAATGTTAACATGTATAGACAGATTTTTGATTATTTTCAAGGGTATCCAGGCATTAGCTACTTTAAGTATTACTGACTGTTTTTGGTACACTATTTTATGTGTGACTATATAATGTTATGAGGCACCATTATCCTGCTTTTGTCATAAGCTACATGGTCCCTGTCGCCCTCTCCCCTATTTATGTATCTTCTCCCTTCTGTGCCATTATTCGTCCACATTTGCATTTGTGAAATTTCTTGTGCCAAACACCTACTGCACCTAATGCTGAATGGAAGTACACAGCCTATGGCAAAATCTTGTGAGTTGTTCCCTTCGGCTGCATTACTCTGCTGTGCTTAGCTATGCATAGTAAGTTTAACATACAGTTCAACAAGTTGAAGAGTTGGATGTATAGACTGCAGTTGTCAAGAGGGTAATAAAGATGAATGCATACATTCTCCTTGTCTGCATTCTGCTGCCACATGTGAACTTTCTGAAGTATAACTTCCCACATGGTGTGTTTAGATAATAATCAAGTATTAATGTATTTTTTAATGCTCTAAAGGTTTGGATTCAGATGGATGCAAAAATGTTTCTGTATCTTTTGTATGGCTCCTGTGTCAGTAAATATTGGGTACACATTCCTTAACACACCATTATCTTGATGCTATATTAATGTGCCTATTCCCTATTTTGAAGTCTGACTTATACAGATCTTGCCTGAATAAGTATGCTGCTAAAGCTAACAATAACACAACATAAAAATGTGCAGAAATTAAACATGCACCGATGTGATATTATGTCAATATTGCATAGTCCTGTCACTGACTGTCCAATTATTTATACCTGTTTTGTGTCATCCAATAAACTGCATTGATTCCAAAATGTTTCCTGAAGCCATGTTTCTACCAGCAATAGCATGTGTGGTGCCCTCATGTGTTTCATAATGCACTTATAGCATTTATTTAAGGACAGGCTAAATTAATCTGTCATGACAAATGTGTAAATCATTACACATGAAGCATGACTATAGCATATATCTGTTCTGTTTTCCAGCAGGACCACATATGGTTCTGTGCATCTAATGCTTCTTTACTTGAAATTTGTCAAAGACCACCATAGACTGATGCTTAATTCCCATTCTAAGTTCAGCACCTCAAGATATGATTGCACATGCAATGATTCTTTGCCATCAGCAGTGCAACTGTGCTTGGCAGCTCTGCGCTTCAGGCAGATAGTAAAAAAAATACAGCAAATAATTCTTTGTATAGGTTGCACAACATTTGTATGTCTATACTGAAGTTTGACAAGAGGTTGTCTTGATTTCAGAGTGATGTTAACACAATTACATTCAATTAATTAATGCATGTCTGCTCTCCAATGGTTACTTTTGCAAATGTGTAACAATTTTCCATAAAAATTATTTATCCTGCAGTGCACTATCCTGTGTAGGAAGTGTCTGTTTGTCTTGTCAATACACAGTGTGCAAGCATGAGACAAGACATGTATGTAGTCATCCCTGAATTAAGTGGCAGGAAAGTTTGATTGATAACCTACTGGTTTACAGCTGTGATTTTCTTTGGTATCCCATACTGTGAAACAGGTACATGTCCCTCACAGCAACACAATGTACAAGAAGGATATTATCTAAATCTTAGTAGAGAAGTGTGCCAATATATGGGACAGTCACAGTGCTGTTATATTGTCCTGTGCACAAATATGCATTTGTCCCAAAACCTGTGATGCATAGTAGCATATGTACCAAACAGTAGATTTTTAACAAGTACAACTGTGCTTTTTTTGCATCATTTCATTCAGAGTTCTGTTGTGGTGCTTTTAATTAATACTATGCTTTCTAGATTGTGTATCTCAATATGATATTAGGTTTAATGCTCAATGTGGGAAATTTGTGTGTGTAACACTTGAAGTTGTATCCATTTCACCTGAGAAGAATACATTTAACTTTGCACACAGTTCCCTTATCCCACCTTTAACAAAAACATCCCCCCTGCAACACAGTGATAGGTTCAGCCTGTCAGTACTGCACACTGTCCTTGTAAGAGTCAGATTTCTCCTATGGAGCTTGTGACTAATACTGTGCTGTCTAGATAGTATAACTAGATAGGTGATTTTGTTGCTCATCATGGGAAACGTGTGTCTGTTTAATGTTTGGTGCTGTATGCATTTCCCCTGAGGGGAATTCATTTAACTTTGCACAGAGCTCCCTTAACCCACTTTTAACAAAAATATTCTCTCTGCAATACACTGATGATGTTAGCCTGTCAAAAGTGTACTCTGTCCAATTAACAGTCAAACTTCTGCTGTGATGCTTGTGATTAGTACTGTGTTCTCCAGATTTTGTAACCTAAATAGGTAGGGAATTTGATGCTGAACATGAGAAACTTGTGCACACATGTCTGTGTGTGTGATTGTTGCTGCTGTGTCTACTTCCTCTAAGGAGAATACATTTATTCCATTTTTAACATAAATATTCTCTCTGCAGTACAATGATAATGTCAGCATGTCAAAGGTGTGCTCTCTTCCCTTAAGAGTTAGACAAGTCATGTGGTGCTTGCGACTATTGATGTATTCTGTAGATTGTGTAATTAGATAAGTAGGAGGTTAAATGTTCAACTTGGGGATCATGTGTGTGATAGGAGGGGTGTACACATTGAGTGACCATATTCTCCTACACTGCTGAGCTCAATCAACTTTCACTCTGGAGAAATTTTATAAACTGGTAGTGGACTCTACATCCCATTATCCTACTTTTCACAACAACATCTTTTCTGTAACACACTGATGAGGTCATTCTTTCTAACATACACTCTCACACTTAACATCAGACTTCTCCTATGGAGCTTGCATTTCTTACACTGTTCTCTAGAATGTATAACTAGATAGGAGGTCTGAATATAGCACTGGTTACCTTCTAAGACTGTGTGTGTGTGTGTGTGTGTGTGTGTGTGTGTGTGTGTGTGTGTGTGTGTGTGTGTGTGTGTGTGTGTGTGTGTGTGTGTTTGTGAGAGAGAGAGAGAGAGAGAGAGACAAAGAGAGAGAGACTGTAAATGGATTCAGGTTTGATTTACACATTTGTAGTGGCAACATATTCAATCCCATTTGGCTGCAAAAGTCATGTTACCTCACACACATATTTCCTTGGCAATGCACTGCTGATGTCATCCTTTCATAGATTCTGTATGCCTCACTTGCACTTAGAGTTCTCCTCTGCCACTGACTGCTGATAGCATGTTGTATAGATAATGTAATTAGATAGGTAAGTGGTTCAAGTTAATCCTTGCTTAAATAGGGTGACTATGATTACTGTCCTATACAGTTGGTTCCCTAACAACTGCCATTATCTACACTTCCACTTATGAGATATATTTACAGTGGCACAGTGTTAAAATAGCAAATTCTGGCATTACCAAGGAAACTAACCTTTTTGGCAACACGATGATTACATAATGCATACATAACTGCAGTATCTCACTCTTGTTGTGTGACTTCTCCTATGATGCGTGTCTTTGATACTGTGCTTTGTAGACTGTGTACTTACATAGGTGGAAGGTTTTAGTCCAGCTGCAAGTGTGTCTTTCACTATCGCACTGCATGGACTACTCTTCAAAATGTATAAGGTGTGTAGCTGTGCAGTGTTATTGTGGCCTTGAACCACATTTTAGCATAAACATCCAGCTAATAAACAATGATGAAGTCATCCCTTCAACTGTGCACTGTCACAGATGTACAGCAACATGTTGTGTGGTGCTTGTAATTCAGGTACTAACCTGTAGCTTGTGAGCTTAGGTAGTTAGTTCAAATTAGACCATTACTACTCTTGTTGTGTGACTTCTCCTATGGTGCGTGTCTTTGATACTGTGCTTTGTAGACTGTGTACTTACATAGGTGGAAGGTTTTAGTCCAGCTGCAAGTGTGTCTTTCACTATCGCACTGCATGGACTACTCTTCAAAATGTATAAGGTGTGTAGCTGTGCAGTGTTATTGTGGCCTTGAACCACATTTTAGCATAAACATCCAGCTAATAAACAATGATGAAGTCATCCCTTCAACTGTGCACTGTCACAGATGTACAGCAACATGTTGTGTGGTGCTTGTAATTCAGGTACTAACCTGTAGCTTGTGAGCTTAGGTAGTTAGTTCAAATTAGACCATTACTACTCAGAATAAGATATGTCAGTCTTATTGTGACTGTACATGTCTGTAACACTGCTGTCAAACACATCTGCTGTGTACACATATAGATGTTTCCTCTTACAAAAAATATGGTACTTTCTCACATAGCAATGTTTTTATCCAGAGTAATAAAGAAATGTGATTACATTTTCCATACATAACAAATGTAATAAGTTTTCTCCTCTAGCACAAGCAAATGAGACAATAATTCTGCAATTTGATGCCTTAGTACAGCAATTACATGCACATATATCCCTTGCAGCAATGGCATGATGTAATTCCTTGAAATACCGACATATCTCACAATTGTAGTGACACTTCTATTGTAGTGACACTTCTACCAAGGCACATTCATTCTCTACAATATCATGCATTTTCTGTAGTCAAATGGTCAGGTATTCAGTGCCCACAGTTAGAGACTGTTAGCATTGTGTGGCCTAATACTGTAATGCATGAATAGCATTCATCATAAGTTCATAGGTTCATAGGTGTGTACTAGGCTAATGGCTCTGGAGCCTTTACAAGCCTAGCCCATAGAAGTTCCCTGGCATCATGCCACCTGACATTAGTTCCCAGTGCCTCCATTAAATAGAGCCACTGGAGTGATCCCCAGGGTGAGCTTTCTATTTCCCAACCACTCATCAAGATTTCTCTTGAAGAGGATCAGTGAGGTACTCTGGCTGACATGTATGGGAAGTCTATTCCAGAGCATGGGCAGTCTCTGGGTTATGAACCTGTCCCTCCAGCATGTTCTGTTGTTTGTGGTAATGAGGTTGAGGTCTCTGGAGCATGTGGTGCAGAGGGATTGGGATTTCATTAGATGTAGCATTTCTAACAGAGCTGGGTCAGACATGGCTTTGTAAGTCAAGCAGAGATCGTCTCTTAGCACACAATATGAGACAGAGAATAGCTGGAGTTTTTTGAGTCTGTCCATATAGGACATGTGTTTAAGGCCTAGGATCCTCATTGTGAGGTACTTTTGTGGCCTCTCCAGCTGTTGCATGTGTCTAGTGAGGCACATAACAAATGGGGCATTATACTCAATGATTGGCCTATTGAGGGAAGAGTAGAGAGTGATGATGACCTCTTTCTTCCTTGATGCAAAACCCTTGGTAATGACATGTGCCACAAAGAAGGACTTTCTGACCACAATGGCAATGTGGTGGTCGAAGGAGAGGTTGATGTCAACCTGTGTCCCCAGATTTCTTATAATGCCTTCAGTGTTCAGTGGTTTCCCATCGATGTGGTAATTAGTGGGAACTGAGTTTTTCCCAAAGGGGATGATGACACATTTTTTGGCATTAAGCTTAAGGCCATGGTTTCGACATCAGTCACTGATCTCAGTAAGGCCTTTCTATAGGATGTCTAAATCACTTGAAGAGTTAATAATGGCTCCCAGCTTGCAGTTGTCTGCCAACGTGGTCAGCCAGAGTCTCTCTGTGTTGGCCTGGACTTCTGAGAAGTAGATGCCAAACAGGAGAGGACCCAGGATTAATTCCTGTGGGTTGTGACTGGTTGGCAATCTGACTTGGAGTCCTCTACTTTCACACTGTGGGTTCTATCTGTGAGCCAATTTGCAACCCACCTAGTGATATAGGGGTTGATACCTAGTTTGGTGAGTTTATCATTAATTTCTGAATGGGGAATGGTATCAAAGGCCTTGGCCAGATTGAGGTAGGCTGTATGAACTGCCTTGCTCTCACCCACAGCTCTGTTGACTGACTCAAAGAAGTCAACCAGGTTGAGCAGGCATGGTCTACCTTTCACAAAACCAAATTGCATGGGATCTAGAGTTTGGAGATTCCCTATATCCTTGTTAATTAGGTCAATGATGATGTGCTCCATAGCCTTACATATCAGACTTGTCAGGCTAATGGGGCAATAATTCCCATGGTCTGTAGTCACTCCCCCTTTATGGAGAGGGATGACTGTAGCAGTAAGCCCTTTGATATGGACAAAGCCTGAGGTGAGGCTGTGACTGAACAGGGCAACCAAATGTGGTGCCAGTTCACTTTGTAGTTCATGCAGAACACATCCAGGGATATTGTTAGGTCCCATGGAACTGTATTATTGGTCTTAGGCAATGCAGCTTTAACCTGTGCTGCAGTAATGCTGGGTGCCTGTCATTCCTTCGGTATTGTGATTGGTCCTTTAGGGGGGGGAGACAGGGGTAAAGTTGGCACTGAATCTGTTGGCCAGTATGCTGGCAAGATCTGTTGGCTCGGTATATGAGGTACCATTGCAGTAACTCAAAGCAAACCTGCGTATTGCCGTGGAGATTCTTGATATAAATATAGAAGGCACTGTGATTGTTTTTATTGTCTGCCACAATTCTGCCTTCATAGCTGGCTTTAGAGGTTTTGATGAGGGATCTCAACTTTTTGTTGAGGCTAATAAGAGAGTTTTTCCATTCTTGGGACTTCACCTTTTCTGCAACAGTTTCATCCTTCTGTTGTAAAGTTTATTAATGGCAGGGAACCACCAGATTGGCTTCCTTTTTTTGGAGGAGAGCGTCTTGGTTCTGTTGGGTATGGCTAATTCCATGCATTTATGTACGTGTTCGTACAGTGCATTGGTATATGATTGGGCAGTCATGCATCTATTTTACATTGACATGGGTGCTGTGAAGTTAGCCACCTCTGTTTTTATTAGCCTAAAATCAGCTTTGAAGAAGTTTTTCATGGTGGTTACCTTTGCGGGGGGTGTGGGTAAGATGTGGATTTCCATGGTGATTAGTTTGTGGTCAGATCTAACCAGGAAGGAATCAACTGTTGGTATAGAGCAACAGTTGCCCATGTTTGTAATAACCAGGTCAAGGATGTTGCTTCCTCTAGTGGGGGTAAGAATGAGCTTGTCCAGAGCACTGGAACTGATGAATTCCAGGAAGCGTTGGGCCATTGTCTTCTTGTATGTTGGTGCATGAATAGTTTTCCCAGTTGATGGAGGGGTAGTTGAGGTCACCTAGTATGAGAGTGTTGGGGTGGACCCCATGGAGTGAGAGTCTTGGGACATGGTTGGGGACCTATAGCAGGCTATGACCTGAATCGCCATCTTACCTAATGTTATTGTAATGTGTACATTTGGATCCCTATCAGATGATCGAAGTTTCAGAACTTCGAAATTCATGTGGTTGGGACCATATGATTGAAGTTTTGAAACTTCAAACATTTTGAATGGGGATCACAGTACAGTGCAGATTGGAAAATTTGCCCTTTTCCTCACTGTGGTGTGATCTCAGAGTTTGTATATTTAATTTGCAGGGGTTGTAGGGGGCACAGGGAGGCTTGCCCCCCCCTACAAAAATGTAAAATAAAAAAATAAACTTTTTTTTTTTATATTTTTTTAATGTTTGAATTTCCAAAAATTCAATCATATGGTCCTGACCATTTGATTTTCAAATTTTTGGAACTTCTATCATTTTCAGTAGATAAGCCTCTTCATCTTTTTATCTCAAAGAGATTGTTTGCGACACAGTCATATGATACAATGACTTAGCATAGGTGGAATCTCACATTTGTGTTAAGACTTCCACTGTGGAGCTTGTGGTTCATCCACGTCATTAGTTGGTAGACTTACATAGTTTGCTGTTCCATTCCTGAAAAGAGCAACATTATATGAATATATTGACATTACACAAAAAACATTATATCTAATTATTCATATTCATTTTTATGTTGTACAATGATATATAATCACATGTTGTGATTGCACAGCAGTGAAATGGTTATTCAGGTCATGTCATGCTGTTATTTCTCCTTTGGCGCTTGCATTAAGTACTGGCTTGTATAGCATACCTACACAAAAAAAATGTTTTTCATTTCTGGGAGAGTGTCTGTACTCCACGATAGAAACAGCTTTCGTGGCAAAAAAGCATTGCAATTGTATTGCTCACTGTTGTGTGAACAGTAACATGTATAGCTCCTTTTCATCATCATGACTAAATCAGATTATACAAATTATATCTGCATCTCCTTTCTTGCCTCAAACATTGATTTCAGTTATTTGTGACAGCCTACTTTACCCTCACCTATGGCACATGCAGTCAGTAAAGAGGTCTGTGGAGAGCCTAGTATCATAGGCATGACATCTGTTGACATCTGTCTGTCAGACAGCAGTGGCTTACCCACAGAAGAGTTATGGCACAGTCAGAGGGTCACTATTTTCAGACATTCTCCTACAAGGTAGGGCATCCATAACCCTTATGATAAAAAAGTGCTAGAAGCCCTTCAAGGGTGTTCTTCATCACACAACCAATATGTATATTTTCTGTCGTGTCCATGATAGATATGTATGTCTCTGATATCTGTCCTGGCATGTAGTTGAAAATGACATGATTCAAATGTTTATTATGTCATTCATTGCTCACAGGTATTACTTGTTTTCAAAATAATTATGTTCTGTATTGCATGTCTTCATCCAAACATTTCTTTACTAATGCAATTCTGTTTGCCACACTGTACAGCTTAATGACAGATGAGGGCTTCCATAAAACTTTTCTTACTATATGGCATACAGCTAGATCATAAGAAAGTATGACTGGGCCTCTGTTATGACAACTTCTTGTATGTTGATACGACTGAATTACTGTTATGTTACTGTTCCTTTTAATTCCTTGTGAGCATGCCTAGTATAATGATGTATTTACACGTGTGCCATTTACCAATGGAAAACATGAAATCATGAAATGTCATCAGATCTGTGTTGCCATTTGTCACTTACATTTATTGAGTGTTATTATATTACCATTTTGCATTTACATGACTATACACCACATGCTTGTCTAGTACATGTTTATAGGTGGTAAACCCTTTTCCTATGGGTGCCAATAAAAATTATTTGCGAAAACATTTCCTTTTCTGATGTGCATGACACAACACTTGTAAGGTTCATTTGTTCTTGTGGATACATGCTAAAGTGGAGAATGAAGCAGCAGTGATGGCTAGCATACATAAATTCCTTGTATGTACATCTCATATACAATAACTGCAGTCTATGCATTTATCCCATAATGGATCTTCTGTCCTTGATAACTGTTATCTCAACTTAAAATGTTATTAATATGTATATCACAATAACTCCCCATTGTTACACAGCAGCTTTATGTCCTTCTCACATCCTTTGTTAGCATGCCTGCTTTTATTTATGTTCATAAGTCAAGTATTGGCATTGAGATTAATTATCATTGTATCAATAAGGCAGCATTTATATGTTAAAAATGTTTCTTTGACACCACCACATTTGCCTGCAGTAGCTGTGTACAATTTCCCCCTCTCCCTTCCCCTCTTAATTTCTTTTGCAGTACAACCAATGCTATTTGAGTACAATTCCCCAGTTTCACTTCCCCTCCTTCAGAATTCTTTCACTGTACTTGCCCTTAGTATTTCAGGGCTACAGCACTTGCTCATGTATTAGGTCTGCCTGTAGGCCAGCTGCTTTGTTCACATTCTGTGCTCATGCTTGCATTCATCTTTGCATGGCCATGAACACTACTGCTGGCCATGAAAAGGTGTTTGCAAATGTGTAGGAGTGATGAACAGCATGCATATTCAATTACCACTACTGTTCATCTCTCTAACATGCTTAAATCGTGTAGGCTTAGTGCATGGCCTATGCAATTGTTAATGAATCCCATGGATTGCCTATGTAATACCTTTATGTTTAAGATTGTAAATGATTATTAAAGTTGTATATAGCTGGTTATAGTTTGTTGTTCACAATGTAACTCTTTTGAATTAGCATATCGTGTTCACATTATTTTGACAGAATATATACCTTCTACTTTAGGAAAATATTGATTGCATATATTACCTTAGTTACTTATCATCATATTTTTTCACGTTTTGTTAATATTTTAGATAAAATGTTATATAAAACATATTTTTTAAAAAATCGTAGGAAAGCTACAACCAAAGTTCTTTACGGCTGTACTTCTTGTGACATCTGCATGGATGTGTATGAAACTCATGTTTGTATTCATTTTGGATACAGAAATTATAAAAGATATATAAACAACCATAGCACACTAAATTACTGGGTTTTATTAGTTAATAGGTCCATACTCGGTATTCATGACTAATTACCATGATCAGAGTGAATTATTGCAGGAAAGTGCCACTTCCTAGAAGTTCTCTTTACCCTAGAGAATCCTGATGTCTGTACAGTCACTGAGACATGGTTTAAAGCCACAGAGAGCACACCAACATTATAATGCCTTGCACCCATTTAAACCAGCTACTACACAGACAGGGACTAAAGGTGGAGGGGTCTTGATTTACATCAAAAATAAATATACCTCAAGGCTGGTCAAGCAGGGCAATGTGCTTGAACTTCCCCATGTTCAAATCACCATAGGCAAAATCCAGTACCATTTCCCTGCAAGCTATAGGTCCCCATCTATGACCCAGGCAATCCATACCATGTATTTAAACTTATTTGAAACAATCACCATCCAACCCAATACCATATTCATAAGCGACTTTACCTACCCCACTATTAACTGGGAATCATATAAAACACCAAACATACAGTCACAGAGATTGTTGGATTTTGTAAACACAAACTCCCTGGGCCAGATTGTCAATGCACTTACAAGGGGTGCAACCATATTGAATCTGGTCCTCACTAATATGGGAGAGTGCTGCACACCCCCCTAGTGTAATGTCTTCTTTGGTAAGGTCAGACCACACAACGGTCTCATTTGAAGTAAAAATAAAACCTGGAACCCCAGCTAATCCTGGAATATTCAGGAACTACTATTAAGGCTAACTTCCTACAATTAAGTGATAACCTGGCAAAATTTCAAACCCCCATAAACCCTGAGAATACTGCTGCCTATGCAGAACTGTTTACAGAAATCCTATATAAACATGTTAATAGCTGCTTAGAGGCAACTGCACCCACCAAGAAGACGTACAGAACCAACTCAAACAGCAAGCCACCCTGACGGAATCACATCAATAGGATGTATAACAGAAGAAAGAAAATCATGGCAAAAATTAGGAGGTGGTGCAGCACCCAGCAGGATAAAAGCACCCTCATCAAACTGAGCAAACAACTCAGAGGACAAATAAAATCTACCAAAGCCAAATCAAAGGTAAATTAATTGAGAACAATGCCCCCTTTGGTATGTACCTAACTAAGCATACCCAACAACTGGGATGTCCACAGAGGTTCCTCACTAAAAGAATACAGGGGGTAAGTAACATGTTCTATGCAGATCACCTCAAGGCCCTGTCCCTGTATTTTGAGGGGAGATCTATGCCTGGCATACAAAGATTGTCACACCCCACTCTGATGGACCTCCTACATATCTGCTAAATAAACAGCTCCATAATTACCCATTCTAAAGACTTAAACCTTGCTTGTGATATAAATAGGACCCACTGGAGAGACATTTATTTATCCCAGAGACAACCCCTTCTCTGGAACAGGCTCCACATCCATGTGAAGCAGAATTTCTCCCTAACCCAATTCAAGTGCAACTTGGGCATTTCTATGGGGAAAAGGAAATTCATTCCTGGTTTAACGCCTATGTCTCTAATGGACACAGACAGCCTTTAAATAGTTCATCTCCCAGGCCTCTGCTTGTAAATGTTTTACCTCCAAGCCCCTGCTTACACTTATCAAGGGTACCAGAATTTGGCAGAGACTTTGAATGCATGGCTAGGCTTAAAAAGGCCCTTGTGGTCATTAGCCTAATAAACACCTATGAACCTATGAACCCATGGAAGGGCTTACAAAGCAGACCCGATCTATGCTATAACTAGATAATTTTGAAGCTGACCATAATTATCCAAAAGTTGTGATTTATGTGTACTTCAGTAAGGCTTTTGAATATTTATTTCACCAAAAACAAATAAAGAAAATGTAAGCTTAAGGGTGGGTACCAACACAGTTAGAAGAGCAGTTGGGTGAATGGCAAGTTGCACAGGGTGATGACGAGGGATTGTAATCAGTGCATAAGCAGTTGACAAGAAGGATGCTTTAAGAGTCTTTTGAAGAGACTGTTTTTTTTCTTTCTTTTTTCTTAATAATGTATTCTCATAGTACTCGTGAGCAGAATGCATATGTTTCCAGATGACATCAGAATTAGAGCAGATGAAGCACATACAGAGAAATATGAAACTGTAGAACAAAATTCTTGCTCAGTCCATCAAGCAGTATAGCAATATATTGAAATAACTTCCTGCTCCACAGAAAAGAAAAATTAAGTAAGGTGCCCAATGTATAGGCAAAAGAATCTTTCTTAGCATCAGCTTTATATGTAAATGGATTTTCAGATTTGTTCACCTATAATGTGTTCTAAAGTATTATTTAGAGTAGCTCTATAATCTGTTAATAAATTAATGTTACTGCTTAATTTACACCTGCAGTGCTGTTCCACAATTAAGTGTGTGCAACACTGTTCTTCATAACCTGTAGAATTTCTTGTGTGCTGTATTGCTTATTTCACATGTTGTCATCCTGGGCTACTGTAGTACACAAGGATTTTGAGACACAGAATGAGTGTCATGTCTCTAAATGTGTTACATTTGAGAACTGAGTGTCATTCCTGCTTTTCAAAATATATTCATGTTCCACTGCTAAAGCTGAAATAAATGGAAGGACTCTGCAAGATGTTTACTTCAAGAAATATAATTAGATGTATAAATGCAGACATGAGCATTCCAACTTAAACATATTTTAAATTAATCATACATTCCGATAAAATGTTGTTACACTCTGCTACCCTAGATGCCACCCTGCTGAGTTTGCTACATCAGATGATTGCCTTCTGTGAGGTCTTTATCTTTAAAACAACCCTATCTAAATCATAAATATAGGTGTTATTCAAGATGAATACACACTTCTTCAACTGCAGGTTTACCATAATAGAAATTAATCTATTACCCATATTGCAATATGCTCTTTCTCAAAATGCATTTCCTCTACTCAGTTTTAAAAATGAGTTCCCTGTTACGTTTCAGGAGAAAAGCAAGCTATCCCAAAAAACGTTCAATATCCCAAGATAGGATAAATAGTACACAAAAGATGTCAGGAATAGGAAAGGGAGTTTGTTACTGCCTTTACTGAATTTGAACTTTAAATGTCCTACTAGTCTGTTTAATGTCTACATGGTGAAAACTACAATTTCCATACATTTGCACCTGATTGTTCATATAGAACCATTGTTGAAATAAGTGACAGAGAAAAACAAGCTCCAATATTATCAACATATTTTGGATGTGATCCATGCTAAAACATTGACTGACGTAATATTAGACAAAATTAACTTTCTGTATGGCAGGAATAGTAAGAGGACTGGTAATAAGGAAGCTAGGAAATTTATGACGTTCTTATTTATGCAGTGTAGAATGCTGACTTAAAAACATCAAACAATATGCTGGAATGACACAGGCACAACTCGTGGGATACAGCGTTTTGTAAGACAGCAGGGCTGTTGTATTTGCCAAGTAGTTCATTAAGACGTATTTCTCCCTACATTTGTAAGTAAAGGAATGATGTGTCAGAGTCTCTGTGACTTACCTTGCAACAGATTTAATTTGAGCCTACTCCAGGTGTTCATGTGCTTGTAACTCATGAAATTCTCGCTCATTGCCACTTACTCAAAAAGGCAAGTACCTAAACTCCCACTAGCCCAATATTTCATTTCTATGTAGCCTTTCCAACCCAACCTTATGAAACTATATAGCCCTCCCAGAACCCAAACTCTAACCCTAAAACTCGCACGCAGTTCCCAACGCAAGTTTTTGCTCTGTTACCCTAAATTTCCTGACTGTTTTTTATCCCTAAAACTCCCCTTCCTCTCCTTAAATCTAAAACTGCCTTCTGTTCCCCAATCCTAACATCATCTTCTGATTCCTTCCTCATGGTTGCTTGCCCAAATTTGTATTCAAATTCAAATTCAAGTGAGAACAAGAGCAGCCTATGCAATCTGTCAAGTCCCTGGCTTTGAAACAGTGGTTTTTGAGTGCTTGAAGTCTGAGCAACTCCATTATGGTGTTTCAGGAGGCAACACTGATAATCTAGTGTACTCTGGTCTGCTTAATGTGCCATTAGGAAGTAAAAGCATATATTTTTGAGAACTTTTTTCTGCCAGACCATGGTCAGAAATAGTAATATATGGAACAGGTATAAGTTCTGCAGTTTCCACTCCATTCAAGAAGTCAGCACTAGCTCTGATATGAAAGTGCAGGGTGGTATGGCACACTCTAATAAAAAGAAATACAGATAAAACATAAAGGTCATACTTGCAGCATATATTCTGTACCTTAACATAAATAAAAAGAAAATGAATATCTCACAACACAAGTGCTATATTACGCCATGTTATTATTTCTAAAATCATTTCTAAAATGTCATAAATGGCAAAAGCCCACACAATTTTAGTGACGCATGAGCACTGTAATTTCAGAGAATGTGAGAGCCATTACTTGTTTAAAAAACATAAATATGTATTCTTTAATAATCTGTACACAATGGTCAGTGAACACTTGGGAAGGAGCAAGCAAGGATGGCTAACTGCAAAGTAAATGCTATTTCAAGCTCACAGCAGTGACAACATAATTTCCTGAAACTTCAAACAAACAAAAGATTCAGGTTGCAGTAAAGGAAGTGAATTTCATTCACTTTTTAAATTCTTTATAGTCAATGTTCTTAATTATGTCATAATCCATGCAACTTTCAATTATAAACTGTGCAAGAAAAAAGTAGATTTAAGTTATGTTTCATCACTCAGCTAGCCAGTACTATCTCTGAATAATTTGACAATATCCATGTTCAGCCGACCTCCTATATGGCCTTCAGATGCACTGAAAGTGGGGGTGGGGAGGTGGGGCTAATACATTTAAGCTTTACTACTTTTGTATCAGAATATTACAACAGAAAAATGAATACCAAAGTTGCAGTCAGAACTTGGTAGGAGTTAATGCAGGTAGCAAAATGTGATTTTGATGGAAGAATTTAACAGAAGACAAATACAAACTCAGTTCCATAGAACCTGGTGCCATTGTAGTTAGAGTTAATATTTAGTTTATTACTGCACTTTAGATTTAATGGGAGTTCTGGTTTTAATAGCCACATACAAAAAACAGAAAGTTCATGCCCAATGGACACAACATCTGAAAATTATGCTCTTCTGTTTACAACTTACTCATCTGGGTACAAGAAATATAAGACATAGTGTTGGATTCATGAACAGATAATTTATGAGCTGCTACTGTGTGCGTAGTTTTGTATTCATTAAATGGCGCTGGATATTAACTATTAGTACATTTCAGAGATCCACAGGGGGATGTACTAAGGGTGCCACAAGCTTCAGCTTCCAGAATATTTCACCAATATCTAAATGCTTTGCAACAACATGTATTTTCCATACATACCAGAGGAGAGAGCATGAAAAATGCAGGAATTCTGTTATAGCACACTTCTCTGAAGTCTTAGGGGCATAGACTGCACTCACGTAGAAATAAAAGCCCCACCTGGTAAACAGGGAAGGACATTCATCAACAGGAAGGGGTTCTACTCAATCAAGAGCCAGGTTGTCTATAGCGCCCAAGGGATCATCCTCAATGTCTGTGCAGGCAATCCAGATAGTTATTATGACTCACACATATGACACACATCTCAGCTTTACACAAGATTTGCTAGGGGTGTTGTTCCACAAGGCAGTCTACTGGATGATGCAGGTTATGCATTGAAACTGTGGCTCATGGCACCCATCAGAAATGCACACACACCCACAGAAGAAGGAGGATACAATGATGCCTATGATCAAACTAGAAACATCACAGAGTGTGTGTTTGGCATGCTGAAGTCACAGTTCCACTGTCTAGACACATATGCTCTGCAGTATGACCCAGGCACCTATGCAGAAGTTCTGACAGTTTGTCCCATATTGCACAATATAATCTTGAGAAAACAGCTGCAAGATGTACAGCAAGGATCAGGACCATGCATTCCTGGACCACAGACAGAGCCAGCACATTATGCACATATGCAGGAGGAATCTAAGGGAGAGCATCCAGCTGCAGAAATAGCCAGCAATCATAGGCATGCATAATATGCCCTTGCACTAGCCAAGAGACAAACTATTGCACACATACTCACCACCTAAGACTCAAACTTCAGCGCACAAACCCATCAAGTAAGAGACAAATGATAGCACACACACTCACCAATGAAGCAATACACATAACAACCTAAGCACATACAAATATTAAAAGTGATGCCAGCCGAAGTCCATAAACATTACTTACACATGTAATGTCTGAGTATGGATAGCATCAGACAGAGACAGCTCCAAAGCACATGACTCATAACCGCAGTAATGCCAAGGTAAGTGTGGAAACTGTATTATATGAAAAAATGTGTAAGAAGATAAACTACCTGCATACTGCCAGTCTCGTACCTATCCACTCTGTGCTTCAGCTATGTATATATCTATATATGTATATATATATATATATATATATATATATATATATATATATATATATATATATATATAGATATAGATAGATAGCTATAGATATATACAACCCTAAGTCAAGCCCAAATGAACAAAGGCCATGGCACAGTCATTATTATTTGCAAAGGGTGGGTGGGGTGCAGTAGGCCAAGGGTGAATCCAAAGGCATGTAGATACTGGCCCTCCTCCAGCAGATATACCCTCACAGACATTGCCTGATCCAGTGTGTCACTCATCCTATCCAATGAGTCATCCATACCATTGAGGGAGTCATGTAATAGCAAAGGATAACACAATTTTGCGAAGTAACTATACTAACATATACAGCACAGCAAGAACTGCCATATGTGCAGTATAACAGAACTAAAATTTTAAAATTGCAGAGATTGCAAATTTCTTTTTTCAATTACATATCGAAATAAATAAAAAATATGAACATGTAAGCGGTTTGTGTAGAGGACAAACATAACTAATGAAATAGTGCATTGATTTGTAGAACATTCTCCTCCAAGTAACTATGAGTAATTCTCTATCTGTATCCAATCAGTCTCTGCTCCTTCCACTTCCATAGCTAAACCACTACCTTTCTATAGTATAGATTCAGCCCTCTGAGCACTGTGAAGTTGCAAATGAGTTATGAAATTATCAGTATTCCTGAATACCAAAAAAAATCACTCAGTTTAGGGGAATGTAAACATGTTGTAGGTAGCTACACAACTGCATGCACATTCCCTAGGACTGCAGGGAGGAGCAATAACAATTGTAAGCTGCTAAAGACTTGCAACTGTTTCTGATTGCTCCATACTGAGGTGACTGTTCTCTCTGAAATGTTTGCATCATGTAGAGTATACTTACAATAAAAAGGTGTAAGCCCCTTGAGAGATATGAAAACAACCTTAACAACATTTATATCCTTGTGCTAAGAGCTCACTGTCCATCCTCTGGTTAAAATCTGTCTGAAATGCTAATCAGCTGCATTACACATTGAAACAAAGATGCAAAAAACTGGTCATGACATTGCATTTGTATAGTTATGAGGGGAAGATGTTCAGAAAATAAAGAAAAGAAATAGCTGGTAGTGTTGGCAAAATAGCATCAAAATGATGTGGACTATTATTAGTGTACAGTATTGGTCAATATGACATTGAACTAGAAATGTTTGAGCAAATGAGAAAGTAACAGCTTTCCAGTCCTGTGTTGGTGGAAAAGAGGGATAAAAAACAAACTCTGTTTGTTGTTATTGCAATGAGTTGAGGGTTCGGTTCCAGATAGTGTGCTGTCTGACAGAATTAATGCATATAATCTGGTTGCACCATGCACATGCATATTTGGGAAATGTCACAGTCCTGCCTTTTCATTAGCATTCCCATATATTAGTTATTACTGACAATTGTCCCTTATTTTTTTTATATTTTTTCGTGTTCCTCATTTGCGCAAATTTTGGCAGAGTGCACTCTTAAATACCAGCTTTATGAAGCAGTAAACAAAAGTCCACTGCCTAAGTACAAACGAGAAATGTAATTTGTCTTGCCATCAGTAGTGCATTTCACATTGGAAACTGTGAACAATTTCAATTATGTAATCTTCATTAGCAAAACATGTTTGGCACTGATGCAAGGTATATCTTAATGAGTGAGTGATATGCACATTTTGTGTACCTTTTTCTGTGGCAGAAGCTGTAAATGCAGTGATGTTGGTCCCTTAACACAGTTTCTCCATGGTCCAAATACATACAGTGTGAAGGGACTGCGGAAATTATTACTCCTGATGTAGGAATCACTTTCATCTTAATGTCATATATCTTTTTTCTTCTTTCTTCTCTTGTGCTCTTGCTTAGTGGCATGCAAACAAGAATACCAGCTTAAGGAAGCAAGTGAAAAATGTTATTTGGGTGGCCTTCTCTTGTGTAAACAGGCTTAGCAGCAATGCATGAACGTCAGTGCTCTGGACATAACTGAGTGAAGAACATCCCCTGCTTTTGTAACTGCCTCTGTAGTACAAAGTGTAAGTGCACTAACTGTAATGCTAGAACACAAGTGATCCAGGATTCAAACCCAACTAGTACTTATTTTCACAAAGTTTGACAGAATGCAATTTCTAACATCACTTTGATTAGGAAGATAACACTATGTACAAATGGCTATCATAAGTTTGTTTATTGCAATACATGTCACATGAATTATTTCATAAATTAATATTTGTAAGTAGCATATGTCATTATTGATGTACACAGTTGAATGTGTGTGTATTTGGTTAAGCAGAATAGTTTTGGTAATGGAAGAAAAATGCCTTGCATATCTATGATGGGCAGAATACCTAAGTTAAAATCATCTCCTCTCACATAGACCACCTCTGTATTTAGGACAGTATATGTAGTGAGGTATATATGTATCATACCCCAACCTGCATTTGATCAACTCCTGAAAGTCTGTCAGTATGACATACATTCATAAACAGTAATACTGCCTGTTTCATGGGAATGGATTTCACAGGACTTCCTAAAGTCACACATATACAGGTCTATATGGAGTAAATCACCATTTATACAGAATTCAATTTAGCTGTAATGAACATAGTTCAAATTGTTCTGCTGTAGGACAGACAAATAGTCAATTTGACTGAAAATATGAATTTTTCCCATAAGTTTGATTTCCACATTGGTCAACTAAATTTTTATAGTGTGTAATTCTAGACAATTATGTGCCAAGTAATCCTACTTAACATCTTAAACAAAAAGGATAACATGGCAAGCCATTGAGGATGTCAGTGCTGACCATCTGAAAAAATGTGAATATCTTGAACATCACCATGAAAAATCTCACTGCCATGTTTCATGCATTCTTTGCTATTTGATAAAATACCTTCCACTTTGCAAATACCTCTGTGTGGTTAGCATCACACAAATGTAGCTGACATGGTTATGCGGGTTTGTGCACTAGCTGTAAAATGTGAGACTGAAATTTAGTGTCAATTCATTCTTGCCTCTTAACGTCTGCAGGCATGGCTGATATGAGATATGATGGTGCTAAATTTAGAGCACAGAGGTGGGGTGTTATAGGGTCCAGGATATTTGTGTCACTCCTAGTGAAGTGCTACTGCCATATGTTGTGGCAGGGGAACTATCATGGGTCTCAGTATAAAACTGAGGTGCAAGAAGGACCTTCTTAGCCAATGGGAAGATGAGTTTATGACTGCTGACTTCCCACAGTTGTGCAAGTATACTGACCTATCTGTATTAAATGGTAAAGGATACAGTACCCAGCCAGGACTGTTAATCAATATGCTTTCATGTCTCTTCTTGTCTTCTTCTGTTTTATTCAGATGCTGAAGACATTGCAATGAACCATAAGGTGCACTAAGCGAGATTAACTCACCTCAGGTGCACCAAGAGAGATTAACTTGTCTCAGAGACGCACTGGGCATGTATGCATCAGGTCGTACTGTAAGCCTAATAACTATTTTAATTGTATGCAATATGGCAATACTGTAATAGATAGCTGTATTTATGGGTTTATTATTGAAATTCTGAATCCACTTCAGTTGACCAAAATGTCGACCCAAAATGCTAAATTCAGAATTTTGAAACAGCAATCAACACAAAAATGAATACATCAACATTCGTAGTTTGATGTATTCGACGTAGCAGATGGTGACATCACTCACCTTCTGCTATGCACATTAACATACCATTACATTCTGCAGTCAACAGTACATTAATTCTACTATTTTGTAGGGGGGCTATGCCCCCTGCACCTGCCA
The DNA here is from genome assembly GCF_019279795.1 of Protopterus annectens. Classification (NCBI taxonomy): domain Eukaryota; kingdom Metazoa; phylum Chordata; order Ceratodontiformes; family Protopteridae; genus Protopterus; species Protopterus annectens. The sequence continues at coordinate 57,684,886 of NC_056737.1, read as the reverse complement.
CTCCCCCTGCACATTAAATATACCAACTCCGAGATCACACTACATTGAGGAAATGGGCTAATTCCCTGTTCCTCACTGAACTGTGATCTCCCTGCACAATGTCAAACCCAATTACTTGAACTACACTACCCATTCACTGTAGTGTATCCGATACATTTTGGTTTGACATTCTGCCCACTTAAAAACCGCCATTTGACCACATGCCGGTCGACGAATGCAGTTTCAAGGTTTCAATGTAAACCGCATTTGCGATATATCATAACAGTGCAATTGATTAATGGTACAACTCAGTAAGACTTCCCATCATACCTTTATATGATAAAAGCATATAGACTGAATAATCATAACTGTTTATTTTTTGTAGTTATATAGTCATGTGACATGGCATGGATCTAATTCTCTCTCTTTTTTGTCTCACCCCACTCATGTTCTCTCATTTTTTTCTTTATTTTTTTGGGTGGGGGAATAATTTACAGTATATGGCTTAAAAGTTTTCTATTGTCATACATTTCTGCTTACAAAACCTGATATGCAGCACATAGAGGTAGACAGACCATTGCATATCAGCCCACCATCCTTCCATAGGTTTCAACACCCACACCCAGCATTTCAGGATCCCAAGCTGTCAGTGCTTCCACCATAACCCCTGCCCTACCTGCCCAATCCACATCAGGTAGGTCTGGTCCAGCAGTTGGTGGACTGGTACCCTCTGGGAGTAGCATTAGTTGTAGTGGGGAATTTGTCACCTGTCAAGAGCTGACAGGGCTGGTGGAGAGTATTATGGAAAAGGGCCTCAATACCAGAATCAGCCATGTCAAAAAGGTACTTCATCACATTGTCAAGATAATACCATATTGAGCACTGGCAAAGGAAACTGAGACAGGAGACAGTGGTGACAGTTCTGATGTGAGGACTACATGATCACTGTTTTCAGGATTGATGTGGGTGAGCCTCAGATGCTCTCTACCTATCCCCAGTCATAGTGTCCCCCCAACATTTTGTGTCCATACCATCCTTGTCTGTTTTGTTTGTCTGGCATGTCTGCACCTGCTTCCTTACCTAATCTTTCCACCTGACCCTCACATTCCAAAGCACCTTATGCAACATTCCTCTCTCTCTTGTAAATAAAAAAGTAAAAATTGTGCACCTGTCCCACAAAAAGTAACAACCCATACATAGCTCTCCACTTCACCTATGTGTCTTCCTTACATACTTGATTTGGTACAATTGTCTCTACAACATTATTCTGTTGTTATCACCAACCCTTCGTGTGGTAACAGCCCAAAATCAGTAAATTTATTCTATACTTCTACATTATGTTGTGAAAAAGTAGATTGCTATGGTTCTATTCCACTACCTTCCTGCAAATTACTCTATTCTTTCCCCTGTGCCTTCCCTTCTGCTTGCCCTCCCATTTTACCACTTTCCAATCAACCCCTTTTTCATACATTTAATATGGTTAAAAAATAGACTCACACACAGCACACATAGCCAAAAATGGCCCTTAAGAAAGCCTTCAATTATTTTGCCTCAGAATTTGCTTGGACATTGGCATTGCAAATCAGTGCCAAGTGACAAGGAATGATTGTTCATGTGCTATGGCAAAACCTAGTCAGTCAGGTCTTGCCATTACCCATAGTAGTCCAGTTATCCTTGTGCAAAGGTGCTTAAACATGCTGCGTTATTGGAATACAAAGTAAATGCAGAATAAAGACAATACTTTGCAACAGTTACTCTAAAAGTTCTTTGACCACTGGATGTAACAAAGTGCAATTTCCTTAGTAGAGTCTTTACATAAATCACTTGTCTGAAAATTGCTTTTTGGGCATAGCATCAAGGGTTCAATTTCAGACATTTGTCACTTTATTTTTTACTGTGATGTTACAATTCTATGATATGTTTAATGACATACATATCTTAATTTTTATCAATCAATGACCGTTCATGAACAGATTTTGAATACTGTTGTAAAAAAGCATTTGCAAGCACATCCATGCCCATAACAAAAAAATATTAAACCACCCTTATTCTACCTATGTTGTCATCAGTTTTTGCCTTTCCTACAACTTCTTCATCCCCACAGATGTACATTCATGACCCATAACACCACCATTTTATATGTGTCTCTATATCTGTACCTATCTTCAGCCCTTCCCTCTCACCCCTTTGTACTGTTAATTATTCATTAGGCTGATGGATGTAAATGTCATGTTATGGCAGTTTCTGTCTGCCATCACTTTACTGCCAAATGAAACTTACATCTTTCATTAGCTATGTAGGGTATCACTGTCCCTTCAAAGGTGTGATTTTGACATATATGAAGTAGGATTTCCTTGGTGGAGTTTAGAGATAATGATCAAATCTGTAAGCTTAGTTTTTCATCTTAACAACATTCGTATCCAGCATTAGGTGAAACTCATACCACCTGTATCTTTCCTGTGAATGATTCCCTATATATCTCTGTAAGGCCCTGCTGCTTTGTCACATGTAGTGCTCAGCAATTGTGCAAGGTCTGGCAATAAGCAACTGGAGTATGTCATGATAAATGACATTTCAAGTGTTATTGCATATTATGGTGAGTGTTTGCCTTACACCTCATTGTACACCCAGTTATCTTATGATTTCTCACAAAGCATGTCTCACATGTAGAAGGTGTAAAAGATTATCTCAGTAGCTATTACATGCACAATTTTGCCAGGCAACATATTTATAATAGTCGTTCTTAGGTATCCTTAAAGTCGAGATAAAAAGTTAAAATAATAATCACGTTCTGACACTCTTTGTAAAATCATCTGCATACTAGAGTCAAACCCAGTTTCAACTCTGCTTTTTTGCTTAGCTCAGAGAGTTTACATTTCATGCCATGGAAAAAGCAAGGTTGAGAGGTGTATTTTTTCCACTATGTACTGTTCAGAATGCTGATGGCAGCGTATTGCCACAAAGCCTGTTTGCACTGCAGATGGGGCACCAAATGTAATATTTCACTGTTTCCTTCAGCAAAGAACTCTGTTTGGTGACAGCCTATCATCACACAAATGGGGAAGGCAAGCAAAACACTTAATTTTTAATTTGAGTTTTGGCGCTAACACTGAAAGGTATAACAACACCTGCAGAGTATATGTATGCAACATGTAAAGATCTGTTGTAAATGTAGTCAGAATCACATTATTTCCTCTGTGATTCTTATCTGTGCAAAAATTGCCAGGGACCACCGATGAACACCACTAAACGCTGGTGCTTCATAGTCCATGTTCAACACATCAAAGTTTGCATATATGTACACTAAAACTTTGCCAACATCCCCACAAATAATGTTTCTCAGCATTGTCCTTTAGGAAATGATTTGGAACAAAACTAAGCATTGCTTCTGGATGATATTACTTCATTACCTGGAAACTGTGCAATGTACTCATGTGAAATGAAGTGAATTGAATGGTTAATTGACCACTTCATTCTGGACAGTTGGTTCTGCACTGCAGCACTGACATTTGAAAATGATTTCAACTACATACAACCTTGACACAGAAAAATCATCATTTTTATCCCTCCTGCATTGGAACATTAAGTATTGTTTGGTATTGGCAGTCCACGTTGCCCACGCATGACCATATTCCATTGCTAATATCACTGCCATTCATTAAGGTTTACATACCATCATCTTAAGCTGATGATTCATGAATGATTCATTGTCCATCTTGTGTTTCACAGCTGTGTGTGTCTCATATATACAAAACAGGTAGGTACAGGTCACTGTCAGTTTTGCAGTATCCACTAATGACAGTATAGCTGACATAAATCAGCACTATGTATGTATGCATTATTGATCATAACTTTGACTTTAATCCTTTATATAAACAAATACAGGTCAGCACAAAACCTTCAACATCACAACTTCTCTGACACAGACTAAGAAGCTAATACTATCTGCACTGCACTATCACAGTTTAAAACCTAGACTTCTCTGGTAGCACTTGTGTTAAGTACTGTGTTCTCTATATTGCACAGCTAGATGGGTAGGGGGTTCTCATCTCACAGCAGTCAATGTGTACGTGTGCATGTATTTCTGGAGTTGTACAAATATGATCTTAACTTTATTTATTTATTTATTTTATTTTATTTTACATTTGTTGACCGGGCTAGTCTAGCTGGATACATGTCCATTTTCAGTAGAGGCCCGGGGAGAAAAGCTCCAAAGACATATGCAAGAAAAATACAAATATAAAACTCCCATATAATATATAAAAAGAAGTAACAGTAAAGATACATACAAAACTGAATTTAGAAAGTGGTAGCCATTTGAAAAGTAAACAAAAATTATTTTTTTTCATAATAGCAATAGATGAGCATTCATTATAACAATATTAACATCAATAGTTCAAATGAGCTTAGCAAGGACAGCAAGGGGTACTGTAGAAATTCAAGACAGAAAGTAAATATACATACATCATGATGTAAGGATGTTAATGATGAGATGTAGGAAAGTTAGTCAGGGTTAGGGCAGGAACATAACCAGTGTGTATTGAGATATAATTTTAGTTTCTTTTTAAATAGTGTAGGAGATGACAGAGAAGTGAGCTCAGTAGGAAGTGAATTCCATAACTTTCCAACAGTATTAGAAAACAGGGTATCACCTGCTGAGTTGTAAGATCTGCAAGTGTTAATAATAAGTTTGTTAGATGAACGTAGGCTTTTAGAATTGCTGTATGGGGTGAAAAGGTTTAAGAGTATTGGTGTATTTGTGGGTTGAGAGAAGATCTTGTGGGCTATAGCAAGCTGGAGATATTGTAGATGATGTGGAAACTCAAGCCAGCCAAGTTGTTTTAGATTAAGGCAATGATGTGTTCTGAAAGGAGAGGCAGTAGCAAATCGAGCAATATTATTATAGGATACTGCTAGTTTGCTGAGGTTGTTTTTGGAAAGATTTGTATAAATAGGTGAGGCATAGAGTAGAGTAGAGATAAGGTGAGTTGTTGCTATGGCAGCCCTGGCTGCTGCTGTTAGAAAGGGTTTAATTCTATAAAGGGATCCTAGTTTTTTATTGACTGTTTTATAGTGTTATTGATATGAATATCAAAGTTGAGGTTATTGTCAATTGTTATTCCTAGGAGTTTAGTAGTTGGGTCGGGGGAAATAAGTGTACCATTGTTAGATATGAGTGTGAAATGTAAGGGGAGGGACTTACGGTTGGTGAGAAGAGTAGCATTTTAGTTTTTTTGGGTTAAGAAGGAGGCAACGGTGAGTGAACCATTGTTCAACAGTATTAAATGCTTTCTGGGTTAGGGTATGTAATTCAGTTTGAGAAGTAGCTGAGCAGATAATAGTAGAATCATCTCCATATTGAATGCATGTAGTATGTGGAATTACTAACGGAAGGTCATTAACATAAATGGAAAATAGCAGTGGACCTAATATGGAACCCTGAGGGACACCAAGGGAGATGGGCAGAAGATTAGAAAGGTTATTGCGCCAAAGTACTGCCTGCTGTCTGCTTTCAAGGTAAGATTTAAACCAACTGATGGCTAAGGAATCGAGTGATAGAGATTTCATAATATGTAAGAGGAGTTGGTGATTAACCATGTCAAAAGCTTTGGATAAATCAAGGAATACTGCAGAGGAAGGAATACTTTTGTTCCAGTGTTTGTTAATACAGTCAGAGAATGAAAGCAGGGCAGTGGTAGTACTGTGATATGGTCTGCAGCCGTGTTGACAGTTAGCTAGTAAGTCATTTTGTAGAAGGTGATGAAGAAGCTGCTTATGGATACACTTTTCCATGATTTTTGCCAGAGGGGATAGTAGAGCTATAGGATGGAAGTTAGAGAAGTCATAAGAGTTGCCACCTTTGTGTAATGGAATAATGTGGGAAATTTTCCAGATGGATGGGATATTACCTTCACTTATGGTTCTATTGATCAGAATGGATATGGGGTAGGCAATGGCCTTAGCACCTTTTTGAAGGTATTCTGCAGGGAGTTGGTCAGCTGAAGGGGTGGTGGGTTTTAGTTTTTGGAGTAGGGAGGATATAGTGGAAGTGGAGACAGGTTGTAATTGAAATAAGGGGGGGTAATTGGGGATGAAATAGGAATATTAGAGGTATCAGGAGTTAGATGGCTGGCAAGAGTTTGAATAGTATTGGTGAAGGAATTAAAAGCATTGGCAGTATGACTGGGATTGTCAGGGTTGGAGCCTAGTGGAGTGGGAGTAATAAATTGTCCTGGGTAAAGAAGTTTGTTAATGCTGTTCCAAAACTTTTGAGGCTTATTATGATATGTCTGTTGTACTTGGAGGTAGAAGGTTTTTTTGTCTAGTAAGATGGCTTTTTTTGTACTGTTTCTTAGTTGCCTAAAGATTTGGTGATCTAATGGATTCTTAGTGGAATGCCATTTTCTCCAAGATTTGTTTCTCAAAAGGATTTTTTGCCTTGTATCACTAGAGAGCCAGGGGGCTGGTTTGGATTTACATCTAACAAATCGTTGTGGAGCATGGTGGTTCAGAATGGTTAAGAATGTGGTATTGAAATAAGCTACTGCTTTGTCCAGTGGGAGAGATTTTAGTGGTGAACAGTTACTTTGAGAAAGTTCTGTCTGGAAGAGTTCAGGATTAAATTTATTTTTGTTACGTACGGCTCTGACAGTGTTAGGGTAGGCTAGGTTAGTTTTATATCTGATAATATATGTGAGAGCGTGGTCGCCTATGTCATCAGGGAGGATTCCTACTTTGTAAGTTTGATGAGGATTGTTAGTAAGTATCCAGTCCGGGGTACTTTCTTTGTTGTTGGGTTTATTTATTCTGGTGGGGACATTGATAGATTGTAAGAAGCCGAATAAGTTTATATGGTTGGTAGGGAGAGCATTATTACAGGACTGCCAGTCTATGTTAAAATCTCCTAGGATTATGGTTTCTTGTGAGAGATTAAAAGAAGTCCAGTTAAGGATATTTTCAAGGGTATTAATGTTATTGGCAGGGGGCAGGTATAAACAAATGACATTTATTGCTTTGCAAGGATTGAGTTGAAGTTTGGAGATTAGTAATTCAGCTCTATTGTCTAGAGGTGGATTAAGGTTTATAGTGCTGACTTGTAGATTGTGTTTGTATATGATAGCGACCCCTCCTCCCTTTTTGGTAGTGGGGTCTTTTCTAATGATATTATAACCGGGTGGAGTTACTTCATTGTCTTTAAAAGTAGGCTTTAGCCAAGATTCAGATAAGCATAGAAGATCGAATTGGTGGACATCTAAGAGGGCATGTAGATGAGGAATTTTATTGTTTATTGTATATTGAGGTAGGCTATGAGGAGAGAGTTAGCAGGCTTTGAAGGGGTTATGGAGCTAGTGATGTTTGTATTACATGTTCCAAAGATGGGGGTCTGGTTTGGGCCAGGGTTAGGATGTATATCACCATCTAGTAGGAGGTGAAGGTATGTTATGTGTTTAGGGAAAATATGTTTACTAAAATTGTCAGGTTGGAGTATAAAATGTTTATAAGTATATTTGATGGGTGCTAGTCTATGATATTTAGGAAGAAGGTAGCTAGGTTTGTGTATGATGTTAAGGAAGTTTAGTGAGATCTGTGGAGGAGGTGTAGAAGTGCTTTTGGAGGGGAAGGAAGGGATGTAGTCTAATGGCTGCTCATAGGTGGTTAGGAGATAGGCAGTAGTAAGAGAAGGGAAGAGTAGTAGGAAGAGAAGTATGTGGAATAGGTGTGGGGTAGGGAAAGTGGACATAGTGGGATTAATTAGTGGGAGGAGAAATTAGAGGTGGGGCTAATTGGTAGTTACAGGAATGAATGTATTATTGGTATGTAGAGAAAAGAAGTGGGAGATGGGGTTAGGTGATTGATTGCTGTGAATGGAGGAAGTGTGGAGATGTGGTCTGGGGGGAATAAAGGTAGGAGTGCTGGGGGCTGGTGGGAAATGGGGGCAGGGTAGGGGAGCAGAGTGACTGCTATCCACAAAACAGTAATAACCTGGAGTTAATTTTACATTGTAGGGTGAGTCCACATCAATGTCAGACCCTTCTCCCACCATCATCATCTCTGCAACACCAAGCTGCTGTCATCATCCTGTATAAACTGTACTCTCACATCATGCAAATCAGACTTTTTGGTGGTGCATGAAAATCAGATGATTGTGGTGGGACTTATGTTAAGTACTGTGTTCTCTAGATAGCATAAATTGATAAGTAGGAAGTTCTAATCTCACAATAGTCAAGTTGTGTGTATATGCATGAAGTTGTGTCAATATGACTGTTGCATAAGTAGATATTTAATGGGTTCCAGTCTCACAGCAGTGAACTTGGTGTGTGTATAAATTTGTATAAATATGACCTTACTTAACTACTTCTATCCACAATACAGTAGTAGCCTAGAGTTAATTTTTCACTGTAGGATGAGTCCACATCAATGTCAGAACTTTCTCCCACCATCGTCTTCTCTGCAATACCACAATGATGCTATACTGTATAAAGTATTCTCTTACACCATGAAAATTAGACTTCTGCAGTGGCAGTTGCATTAAGTGATGTATCTCCCTAGATTACATAGTTAAATAGGTAGGAGGTTATAATCAAATTGTGTGTGTATGGAGTTTTATCAATATAAACTTAACTACTTCTGTCCACAATACAACTGTAGCCTGGAGGTAGTTTTACAATATTGGGTGAGTCCACATCAATTTCAGACCCTTCTCCCACCATCAGTTTCTCTGCTACACCATACTGATGTCATCCTGAATAAAGTGCACTCTCACAATACAAAAGTCAATCTTTTGTGGTGGCACTTGCATTAAGCTTCAACATTTCATAGATCAATAGGTAAGGGGTTTTAATCTCACAATAATCAACTTGTCTATGTGACAGTGAATTGCACATAGCTGTAAAAGTCATTTTTGCATACACACCTCCTTTGCATGACACACCTTATGTCATCCTTTCAAATATGCAGTATGGCTCCCATGCAATCAGCGTTATCTTGTGGTGCATGTGTTTAATACACTTCTTTGTAGATTGTGGCAGTACATAGGTAGGGAGTTCAGATACTGCAATGTTTGTTATTTATGAGTATTTGTGTTCCTTCCTCTTACTGTGCAGAACAGGCTTCAAATACATATATGTATATCTATACAGTGCTTGTGCTGTGCAACCACTTTTTAGATGAAACATGAAGGTGATACACAATGATGATATCATACATTAAAATGTGCAATGTCACAGTCATCGAATAAATTTGTATTTGCGTTTGTGTTTCAGCAAACATCCATTAGTCTGTGATGTCAGCTAGAAATTTCAAATCCTGACATCACTACTTACAGTCAGCATACATATGGTATGCTCATGTGTAGATGTTGTCCCTGTTACAAGAGTATATTCTACATTTCCTTTGAGAAGCTATTTAAAGACTGATGCTGTCAGTTCAATAGGTTGTCATTCCTTCACAGTTAAATTTCGATACATACTTGGGACTGAGGACACAAGATGATATAATGTATTTTGTTGCCTAAGTAAGGCATGTGTTCCAATACAGGATTATATCTACATTGCACATCATTGTTGTTCTGCCTTCACAGTGACATCAGCAGGGGGCTTCAGGCATTGAGTGATTGTATGCATTTGTATCCTTAACTGCTCTGCATGAAAGATGTATACCTAAATTATACTTTTTAAGTATAGAGGGGCAGAGGCCTACCCCATCAACTTGTAGCAGATAAAATGTCAAAGTACAGCTTATTGAATTACTTCACATAGGTGGACTTCAACAGCTGTGTTAACAGTTCCACTGTGGCAAATATGATTAATAGCCATTTTGTTATTTGGAGGAGTTGTACAGCTTGATGTTCAGTTCTAGCATAGGAATTAATTTTGCACACATGTACTGATGTCACACAACTGTTATATCACATCACTCTTATACCTTGATATGTTACAAGCTTGTTTGTTTGCTGTGTGTGCTCATGCTTCTCAACACTGTTTTCTGGCCACCAACACTGTTGCTAGCCAGGGAAAAGTGCTCATACTCGTGTTAGTGTGATGATCAGCATATGTATGCTATTAGCACTGCTGCTCACTGCACTAATATGTAAACACCATGTAGGCTTCTCTCAAAACCTAGATGATTGTTCATGAATCCCAGGGATAATTATTCCATCGTTCTCTGCATTACCTTGAATTAAAGCATACAGCCTTATTCAGCAAAAGCCAATACTGGGAAATGTAGTCTCTTATCCAAATCACGTATCTTCTGTAAACCTAGCTCCTCATTAAAGACAGAAAGTACACCAGACAAAATATATTATGCATCATCAGATAAAAATGCTTAGATCCAACTTTCAGTTGTTCATGATTTCTGTGACACATGCTTAAATTCCAGTCTCATTTGTTTACACGTGCTGTAAAATGTATTAACTCTGCTTACATGATGTTTTTCTCTCTCTTATTCTCTCTGTCTCCTTCTGCCTCATAACGCATTCTTGCAGATCATCACTATCTCCAGTAAAGTTTTGAAATTGACAAGTTACATATGCTGCGGTTATTTTCACTTTTGCCCGCAACTCCTTTGTACTAACAGCTGCTGCAATAACAGTACACCTCAAAATCAAATGCAACCTTGCAAATGTTACGTAAAATGCATAAAACTGTTAAACTCTGCAAACCATGTTTAAGCTGTGGAAACATGAGAGTTAAAATTAATGATACGTAATTGCTTGTGAAAGAGCAATATTAACAAAGTTTACGTAATTATCCTACTCTTTCCTGTTACAAAAATAAAAGGCATCAAGCTATAGTGTGCTAGATATATAAAGACAGCACAATAGCTTTGTTATTCCTAGTCTCACTGAAATAGGAGAAACAGGTCATTCACCTTTCTGAAGGAAATCCATAGTGTGAAAGGTTCTAATCCCAGTGGAGACAACTTTGTTCACAGCTCTCATGCCCACACATTCAGATTTCTAATGTTGTGTGGTTTCTACAGAAACTAGAAAACAGTATGACTAATCCTGGCTAAAGAGACAGAAAAGGACTTGTGCCAGATTTAAATATAACTATTTTGTCTCTGTTTTCAAAAACAAGCAAAACCTAAGCCTTCAAAAATGTTGTTAACAAAGACTACACAGGGACAATTCGAGGCCAGGAATTTTCTGTTCCAACAACATACTACACTTACTATGATTTGGTTATGTGTTCTAAGCTTTGCATTCAATTAGGCTGCATACAGTAGTAGGGAATATGTAATATGTAGATGTAAGCTAATATAGCAAACACACGCATGTATAAACATACACATTTACAAACTAGAACCTACCATCATAGTGATTTGAAACAACATAAAATTCTACTGTCTTGCAATAATCTAGTCTGATTTCTCAACTTAACACAAAACATAACTTTATTTTAATAAGGAGCATAGTATTCCCCCACTATGTGTCAGGCATGGAAAGAAGACTTTCTGATATCTGATAGCACCAAAAATGTGTATGACATTCAAATAAAAGTACTGCATTAACAGTCTTGCCTCTCTATTTATACCTAAAGTTATTGTGAATTGACCGCATCTTGGTAGCATAATGACAAACAAAAAATCACATGTGACTACACATAAGGATATAAATGGAGGAGGGAGTTGTGACAGGTGCTTCCAAGTAATAAAACCACAGAATATGGCATTATGCATGGAAAGAATTAATACAAAACAAGAGCATGTAGCTGAGATTAGAAGGTGGGCAATTGAGGAACAATGTGTGAATGTGTTTATCATCAAGTGGATAGTGCGGTCTTTTGAAATGTCCCCAATTTTGCCTCAGATTTTTGCTCTGCTCTTGTAGAAATAGTGATTTTCTTGCAAACTACTGACAAAAAAGTAAGCAATAAATAATGCCAGTCATTAGATTATCATTGTTTCCCCTCTGAAATTGCATGTTAAAGCAAGTCCTTGGTACACAAGTGAAGAGCAAAACTCACTGTTACACCTAAAAAGCATTTGGGGGGTGGGCAAGCCTACTGTATGACCAAACCTCTCATACTCTTCTTGTTATATATGTTAAGTTGAGGTCATTATAACTTGGAGAAGAGGGAGTACTCTGAGTTACGAAAATTTTGGAGATCTCATGCATGTCCCAGTCATTGCATTTAAATTCTAGCTATTTCAAGGATCACATTTATAGTTCTCAAATATTCAACAAGAACCCCAGGTGCTCTTAGTCAATTAATTTACAAGCCAGTATGAGCAATATTTAAGAATGTTCTTTTATTTTCAGCCTTTTCTCGACACTGTTTAACTTTATCATAGATTTTTGAACTAAAAAATTAAGAGATGTGAGCTACTAAACTTCTAGAATGGCATCATGAAGGCCATACTAAAGTCAATTGCAGTAAAGGATTGAAAAAACAACATGGGGCAGGCATGAATTAAATTGAGATCTAGGAGTGGAAAAGGTCTGAGATTAAAAAGAACAATACAGGAAATAGGTACAGCAAATATCCCAAATGATATTCATCTACCATCATTATACATATGTTCATGCTAATAATGGAATCAGACTGGGTTAGCTGACTCATCATAAGTGTAAGGCTGTTGTGGGAGGTAAACCTTAGCAGATGGGTTGCAGGATGTCCTGCATTTGGATCTTAGGAAGGCTGGATGTTTTTGGTTAAAGTGAGGGGTTGATGACTATTTTTGAGTACTGTCTACAGTGGAACTGTTTAAGTTTTGTAACATCTGAGTTAATATGGGTAGACTGAACTGTGTAAGTGTGGATTATACTGGATGACTGAAATGTGGAGTTACAATAGGTTCATAGGTGTTTACAAGGCTAATGACCACAAATGCTTTTTTAAGCCTAGCAATGCATTCCAAATCTCTGAAAAGTTCTGTTCCTCTTGACTGATAAGTGTAAGCAGGGGCTTCAGAGATTAAACATTTACAAACAGGAGCTGGAAGATGAACCATTTATAGGTTGCCTGCGTCCATTAGAGACATAGGTGCCAAGCCAGGGATGAAATTTTCTGTTCCCCATCCAACTGTCCAAGATACAATTGAATTGGGTTAGGTAGGAATTCTGCTTCACACCAGAGTTGCCAACCATCCTGGATTTTCCAGGACAGTCCTTTTTTCAATCTTGTGTCCTGGACAGTGCCTGTCCAAGATGTAAAAAGTCCTGGATTAGAGGGTTGGCAGAAAGATGACTGGACTTTAAATTTTATTATCGGTAGTATAATTTACTTGCTGCACTGCCCATTTTACCAACCGTGCTCCGGATTGTGCAGATTGCTCTGCATTTACATAACCAAGAGTCATTTTTCTGTGATTCCACATTGAGCAGTGGTGGTTCCACTTTGTGTTTTTTGATCGGCTTATATACTGCAATTACAGCCAATTGGTACCGTGGAATATGAGCAAATCTGATAACTTCTAACTCAAAGTGAAGCAATGAGGACACACCCATAAGTTATCCAATGATGTGCTGCTACAGTTTTTGTGTCACTGCGATACCTTTGAAAAGGGTATTATGGGAAACCATTTTCTGGATAATCTTGTTGGCTTTATTGTTGTATTTGGATTTTTTTTTTTAGTCATGATCCTGTCTGCCTTTTCTACAGCACAGGGGGTTGTTGACTTGTGGAGAGAGTTACAACATCTGGCAGCTTTATAACAAGATAACTACAAACTAGTGAATAAGAAAGGTGATATATTTAATGTTAACACTTGCTGAAAATGCCTGAAATAATGAAATATTTGATTTTTTGATATTGTTTGTATCACTGATTTTGTTCCACATTGATAGGGTCTATCACACAGTTGGTGTTACGTTAGTTAGAGTTAAGATTTTTTTTAACATATTCATGATAAATAATCCTGAATCATATCAATCCATCAAAACCATAGCTCTCAACTAATCAGGGGCAAATCTCACCAGAGACAGGGACAAATCCAGAAATAATCAGGGACACTTTTAAAATATTAGTATTATTAACATGAGACATTGACTGAATAAGAATATGAGTTATTATACATTTTTTAAAATAAAAGAAGTCTGTAACTCTATAACCTTTTCTCCAAACGTTAACCAGTTTTAGGAGGGATTAAGAGTGACAGAGCTAAGATTTGAGGAAAAATCAGGGATAGTTGAGCAGTATGATCAAAATTACTTTTTATAACTATAAAGTAATGCATTTCAACCATCCTGCAAGTTTCCTAGTTGAATTTGTTAGTGCTCCACATTTTGGAGATGGAAGGTTGAAAGCTAGAGCTACTTTCTTAACTTAATTAGGCAGAGGTACATTTTCTGGCTCCTACTGCCAAGATAGGAGTAGGGCTCATTTGTTATTGACTTAGTTAAGCCATTTAGTATTTACATATTTGTTTATTATTTTACTTATTTATTGACATTTGATTGCTGGGAAAGTCTGACTGGGTAGGTCGTCTCCAGACCAGCCATTTGTGTAACTGTACACTTTACAGGTTTAGTTGATAAAGGAGATAATGTGGAGGGGTTGGAAAAACTGGTACATGATGTTTTTGTTTAAACAGTTGACTAATGTGATTTAATCATTTTTTGCTAAGTAGAAGTATTTCTGTGTTAGAGATTGCAATGTATGAATTGTTTCAGCAGATGTAATTTATTTTATTTATTGACATTTGATTAATGAAAAAGTCAGATAGACTAGGTAATATGACTGTATGTGAACTGGCTGCTTATTGAGAACAGAAGTGATTTTTATGAGGATTACTACTTAACATATTTGAGTTGATACAAGACTACTGTGGACTATGGTTATAATTTTCAGTTAGATGCCGCTGCTTTAATATGAATAATCAGCAATGCCATTCAAGAGTGTCATACGTATTACGTAGCAAATGCAGGCTGATAGAAAATATGTTCTAGTAACTTTTGTAATGAATTACAATGCAGTCAGTGATTGTACTGCAGTCTCACTGATGTCTAAATAGAGATGTTTGTGCTTATTTATGGAGTGTAAATTGAAGCAAAACCTGTAAAGTGTTCAATTCTGGCAGAAAGATGATTTCCGCCATGCCACACAGAAATGGTACATTTTCACGCAATGTGAAAATAGGTTGTTCCACATTTTGATTCTTTGTCACAAGTTGCTAGAGTCTGTATTCCACATTGGTCCCTTAAGAGGTTGAGACCTATGCTGCACATTCAAAATGTGCTTTAAATGCCAATAATTCATTTTTCATTGGTTGTACTTAAAAGTTACATTTTTTTTGTTTTTGTCAAGCAACATTAAAGCTTCCATTTCCATTTCTGCTGTTTACTGTTTCAGTCTTATTCATTTGTTTTTGTGCTACTGAGCATATTTGAGTGTTGTATTCTTAATGGATACAAGCGAAGGCATTGCAAGCATGGACAGTGATTCAGACCACGATTGCACAGCCACACCAACCAAGAAGGTAAAGGCTGAAAAAGCTAAAAAGAGAATGTCACAGTTTTGTCATGAATGGCAAACTGATTTTGCATGGTGTGATGAAAGGAGGTACTGCCTGCACAGCTAGCTGGAATTTTGTAAATAATTATATGTCATTTGTGAATATCAAACTGATTTATACAATATGCCTGTGTTATAAATGTATTAGAACTGTATGTCATACAAGATGTTGGTGTTACAAACGTATTAGAACTGTATGCCATGTGTATATCAAACTGATTTGTGCAGCTGTTTGTCTTGAAAATGTATTTGTAAACTGCTTGGGTTTGAAATGTATCCACAGTGTGCCTTACTGGAGGGAACAAAAATGTGCATGCACTATTGTAACTGTTTAAATGTATATGTTGTAATGGAGTAAACTAGAGGTTAAACACAATCCAGCAAACTTTAGAAAAATATCTGAAACTAAGTCACTTTATAGGCTAGGTCATAAAGATGCTGTCTCACAGGTTTCAATGCAGCCAGAGACACAAAGTCTGTACTAGGAAGCTTTCTGTATTGTCTTTAGGGTGAACTAATTACTACTCTGGAAGTGTGGAGGTATACAATTGTTTTATGACTTACAGACCTGCCAAAGATCTGAGCAAAAGCCCTTGTGTGTGCATTTTTACAGGTAGGTGCTAAGTCCTGGCAGCTTCCAACAATGGGGGTTTTGCATGGGAACTAGAAGTCAGATGACCAGAAGTGATGTCATTTTGCAAGCTATCTCAGAAGTAATATTTTAGATATTATTTTGAGAATTCTCTTAGTGAGACAGAGCATTCTGTATTCTGTCTTGGACCTGACAACAAGAAGAACCATTCACCACATCATCTGCCTTGCTCTGTTAAATAAGTTATTAGGGAATAGTAACTCTTCTTAGATTCAGTCAGGAATATAGTGAAGCTTAGTTTAGACATTTTTTTTATTTGTCTGAGCCCATCCTTCAAATGTTATTTTAAATATTTCCTGTTATTTGAATTCTGATGTCACTGTGAATATATGCTTAGTATTTTCTTGTTCTTTTATTATTTATCATTAAATATATTTAACCATTTAATTGTGACTGATCGTTGTAGAGATATCTAAGTTTTGAGAGTACTTGCATATTTATTTGGTGACACTGGGTTGGCCACTCCTAATAGCCATACTCTTGGTCAAACTACCATTTGTATTAATATTAATTTTACACAGTAAAACTGGACACCCTTTGTTAAGGGCCTTAAAGTAGCTGGCAAGGGGTTCTGGTGGCAGTGATAACTACCTTATAGTTATGTGTGTGTGTGTGTGTGTGTGTGTGTGTGTGTGTGTGTGTGTGTGTGTGTGTGTGTAAAACAAATCACGTAGAATGTGTGTGTCAGCTACCTGGGCAGGGACACAAAGCACTGGATGGACAGACAGAGTGTTGCAGGACTTGGCTTGGAACCCTGGCTGAGGACTCAACAATATAGTTTTGCCAGTGGGGAGTCTTATTGGAAATCTAAAGAAAGAGGGAGAAACCAGCCACAGACTGACTGTGGTCTCTGTGTGCACTTAAGGGAAATTGCTCTGGAAATATTGCATATGAACCCGTTATCCTTCCAGTCAACATCCCCACTGGTGTTAGTGATGAGGATTGAGACTCCTTGATTACTGGCCCAGAAGTGGAGGGTTGTCACATATTGGTGGCAGTGGTGAGATATAGACATCACATATTGGTGGGCAGTGGTGGGATATCCACATCACACATGGTGTAAAGCAGTCCAAGACAACATGTTCGCTGCTCACTGCACAGTTTGTAAAAAGAGCATTTCAGTGGCATACAGCGGAAAAAGTGACTTGCTAATTCACAGCTGTTCACAGACTCGCATAAAAGCACACCATTTTGTAAAATTGGCTGCCACTGACAGTTTTTTCAAGAGAGCAGCATTGTTAACTGGAGTTGATAAACAGGCAATGGCAGCAGAGTTGATGAGGATCTATCACACTGTGCACCATCACAGTTCTTACAGTGCTGCAGACTGTGATGCTAAGCTCAATTACCAGCTGTATCCAGACTTGGCCATTTGCATGAAGATGACCTGTGACTGCAGTAAAGGTAGAGACTCTGGTGACCAACATCCTTGCTCTGAAGTCAGTTGAGTCAATCATTAAGGACTTGACTTACAACGCATCGATATTTTCTGTGTCAACAGATGCATCAATTTTGAAGAATCACAAGATGTTTCCCGTATGTGTCTAGTAGTATTTTACTGCAGAAACTGGCTTTAACAAAAACTTCTTGACTGTTGAGCTCAATGATGAACATTCTACTTCTGTAGTGAACATGATATTTCAGATCCTGGTTGACAACGGTCTTGACATTGTGCACATATTGTCATATTCAGCTGATAATACCATTGTCAATTATGGGCACAAGCAGTCAGTCTTCACAGAGTGCTGAAAAGAAACAACAAGATCATCAGAACTACAGGAAACTACAAAAAACAAGAATGATAACAAATATGTATCAGCCATTTTCCTAGACCACTCAAAGGCATTTGACATGATCTCAACTCCATCCTACTAGACTCAGTAACATCACTATCCTTCGCCTCCTCTACTATAGCCTGGTTCAGAAGCTACCTATCTGACAGGCAAAAATCTGTCCAGTGGAAAAGAAATCTGTCTCCACAACTTCTAACCACCATAGGAGTCCCACAGGACTCTATACTGGGCCCACTACTATTTTCTATATTCACAAATAACCTCAGTAGCAATACACAGCATGCCACCCTCATTCAATATGCAGATCATTCAACCCTGATCTGCTCCGCCTCATCTCCCACCACCCTACAAACACTCACTCGGGATACCTTCAACTCTATAGAAAAATGGATCTCAGGTATCCAACTAATTCTAAATCCCAAAAAGACAAAATTGCTACTATTTTCCCCAATACATAAAAAAACCCTCTCCTTTACCATAATATCTAAGGACGGCACCACCATCTCCCCTTCTAACAACACCAAACTTCTGGGCATTGAAACTTGAAACTGACAATAATCTTCACTTTGCTGTGCACATCTCACATACCATAAAACTAGTACACAAAAAGCTAGGCTCCCTATACAGGCATAAGTACTTTCTCTCACAAAAAGCTAGAGTCACTCTTGCACAAAACCACCTTCTCTCAACTCTATTACTTGCAGCACCAATCTTCACCCAAATCAGAAAGTGTGATCTAGACAAACTAGAATCATGCTACAATAAAATAGCCAAGTTTGCTACTAACTCAACCTAGAGATCCCATCAATGTACTGCACTAAAAGAACTAAAATGGCTTGAGCTACCACAGCTACTTAACAATCACCAGCTGGGTACAGCCTACAATATTCTCAAATATCCTGAAAAAAAAACTCAATATCCAATCTACATACTTTCTACACTGCAAACCTCAGATCTAGTGAAAAATCTCTCCTCTCCATCACCAAGGCTAATAATAACGCAGGGAAAGCACTCTACTCCCACACTGTTGCCAGAAATTGAAACTCTCTTCCCCATTCCGTGTCCTCTGCCCCCTCCACCTCTATATTAAATAACTCCCTCAAATCATATCTCCTTAGTACCTGGTTATGCCCTTGTATCAGATAACCTTACCCATACTGCTATTAACTCCCCAAATTGTTCTCTGATCACCTGTTTGATCTCTGATCACCTGCATGCTTGTTCATTTGAAAAGTTGAACTTTTAACTGTAGAATTTACTTGATATATTTTCTTCTCTTACCAATGTATAACTGACATTGTCATTTTACTTATTTTCTATACCATCATTTATTTGGAGTGTTTTTAGTTATTTCTTGTTATATTACTATGTTCATCATATATGTTGTAACCTGTTTACTACATCTTATTTGTGTATTATACTTGCTATACTGTTTTGTACAACTAGATGCCGGAGCTTTTCTCCCTGGGCCTCTACTGAAAATGGACCTGGCCCAGTCGGAATTTCCCGATTAACAAATGTAAAATAAATTAAATAAATAAACTGCAATGTACATGTGATTAGCAACATGCTGAAGAAGATAATTGATTAACTAGACTGTAATGTTGAAACAATGGTGAAATCCATTTATAGTTACTTCAGTGTATCAGCAAACTGCGGAATGGACCTGCAAAAGTTTTTTGAATTTGTGAACTTGGAGTACCATGAAATATTGAGACACGTACCAACCAGATGGCTGTCTCTGGGTCCTACTGCCAATAGATTATTGGAATCTTGGTCAGCGATCATTTTGTATTTTGTTTCTCTAGGCAGTAACTGCCCTAATAGAGTTGCAAATCTGGGCATAGAAGAAGACACACATGATCGTGAATCAGTGAAGACTAACATCAAGAAAGTTTACTTATCCTTTGTGCAAAATATCTGCAGTGTTTTTGAATTATCTGTTTGGAAAGTGGAGCAGGAAGATTTTGCATTCATTGAGCTGTGATTGGTAATGCAGGACTAAAGAACAAAAACTGAATCACGCATAGTAGATCATTTTTTGGATCCAAAACACATTCTGTTTTTGATTTTCAGGCATTCTAGGCATCTATTGCAGAAAATTTTGAGCTGCTCTTGAAAAGGGTTTGATGTACCTGAACAAGTGATTTAATTTCTCAGAGTCAGAAGATGGTATTTCTTTTGCAGTAAGTCACTTGTCACTCAGTAAACCACCAGAATTTAAACAAGTGAAAACTGTGTGGACTGCCATTGGCTTATTTCAGGAAGTTGACTTAGATGCATTGTATGATGAATTCTGCACAGCTAAAAAAAGCTTGCCACGCATTGTTGCTGATTTGACTCTGCCATCACCATGTGACAAATGGCAGCAGTGTTTCGGTGTGAACCATACCACTGAAGCATTTCCAGTTAACTTGTTTAATGTTATGTCAGCCGCATTGTCATTGCAATGCCTTTCTGGAAAGAGCTTTCTTGTTGATGAATGCCAAATGGAGTTTGGAACAAAACTGAACCACCGTTACTTTGGTGAAAGCCAAACTGCAGGTTTACGTGAATTACAGCATGACCCACAGTGAGTTTTATGAATCTGATTTGCATAATGACAAGCTGCTGTTATCAGCAGGTAGTAGCAAGAAATATTATAGGAGGAAGAACCCGATGACTTTGAGTGAAACCATACCAAAGAAATAGACTAACTCTTGCCTATCGCTTTTAGGCCTAGTATTATTTTTTCACCTGTCATTCTGTTTGTGGTTCGTTGCTTGTATAGTTGTTGCTAGCTGTTTTTGTACTTTGCTGTCATTATTATTTTTTCACTCTTCATTGTAGTAAACTAGTTCCACTAGTCACTTGGTGCAATATGCGGAGTTGTTTTTTACTTTTGCTGCTTGTACTGTTGTTTGAATTATAGATAAGACTATAATACTAGACTATTCAAAATTAAAGTATTAATCGGTTGATTAACTGTCTGAAGTTGCTGTTAGGTCCTGGATCTGTTCATTGGCCATGGTGGATTTTACTATAGGGTTATTGTCTGTTGATTCTAGAGTACCTGATATCCAATCCAATAAGCAAAAAAGCATAAATAATTTGATAGAAATAGATATTTTACAGAAGTTATCTGACAGTTTTGTATGATAGAAAACTGTCACAAAACTACTCTAAAATATGCATTTCATAAAGCAAAATTACAACATTTTCCAGGGGGTCATACTCCTAGAGCCCTCCCCCCCAATTTTTTTCCTCACACCTTCGGTACTTGAATATCTGTCATCCTGGATTTTCTCTTCGAAGTGTTAGCAACCCTACTTCATATGGATGGGGAGCCTGTTCCAGAGATGAGGTAATCTCTGGGATACATACCTGTCTAACAAGCAGGTCTTATTTATATCAAAGGCAAGGCTTAAGTCATTAGAATGGGTAATTCTGGTGCTGTTTGTTTTGCTGATATACAGGAGGTCCATCACAGTGGGGTCTGACAATGCCCTGTATTCATAGATTCATATGTTCATAGGTAGGTACTAGGCTATCTGCCCGCTGGCATTTATAAGCCTCACCAGAGTGTGTTGGCTTTTGCCACCCCATTGATTAATTAACTGATCCTCTGTCAAGTAGAGCCAATGAAGTGATCCCAGGGGTGTAGTTTTTGTTACCCATCCAGTCGTCAAGGTTTCTCTTGAAGAGTGTTAGTGAGGGGCTCTGCCTAATGTAGTTTGGAATTTTGTTCCAAAACATGGGGAGTCTCTGTGACAGGAATCTATCCCTCCAGCATGTTCTATTTATTGTTGCGGTGAGGTTTAGCTCACTAGAGCACGTGGCTCGCAGTGACTTGGATTTCTTTAGGTGGAGCATGTCCATCAATTCCGAGTTGGACATGGCTTTGTAAGTCAGGCAGAGATCACCTCTGAGTAAGCGATATGCCACTGAGTACAGCCGGAGTTTTTTCAGTCGGGCTGCATAGGACATATGTTTGAGGCCAGTAATCCTCTTGGTGAGGTACTTTTGTGGTCTTTCCAGCTGTTGGAAGTGTCTTGTGAGGTACAACCCAAATGGGGCATTGTACTCTATGATGGGTCTAATGAGTGACAAGTAGAGGGGCACTATAACTTCTTTATTTCTAGATGCGAACCCTTAAGTAATTAGATGGGCCGAATAGAAGGATTTCCTAACTACTTTGGCAATATGATTGTCAAAGAAGAGATTACTATCTACCTGGGTCCCCAGATCTCTTATTACCTCTTCTGTATTAAGGGGGCTGCCACCTATGTGATAATTCGTGGGTGTTTTGTTTTTCCCAAACAGGATGACTATACATTTTTTGGCATTTAGCTTGAGGCCATGACTTTGACACCAGGTGTCTGTCTCAGTAAGGCCCTTTTGGAGGATGTCCGTGTCAGCCAGAGAATCAGTTATGGCTCCCAGTTTGCAGTCATCAGCGAACTTGGTTAGCCATAGACCTCCTGTGTTTGCCTGTACTTCTGAGAAGTATATGCCGAACAGTAGGGGTCCCAGGACTGAGCCTTGCGGGACACCACTTGTGACTGGTTTAGAGTCGGACCTGGAGCCCACTATTCTTACCGTGTTAGCTCTGTCTGTAAGCCAGCTGGCAACCCATCTTGTGACATAGGGGTTTATGTTCAGGCTGGTGAGTTTTTCTGTAATACCCTAGTGGGGAATGGTGTCGAAAGCCTTGGCGAGGTCAAGGTACGCTGTGTGAACCACCTTTCCCTTGTCTATGGCCTTGGTGACTGTCTCAAAAAAGTCAACCAGGTTTAGTAGGCATGATCTGCCCTTAACAAAGCTGAATTGGGTTGGGTCAAGTGTTTGGAGGTTCCCAATGTCTTTGTTAATGAGCTCCATGATGATGCACTCCATTGCCTTGCAGACCAGGCTAGTTAGGCTTATAGGGCGATAGTTCCCGGGGTCCATTGTGGCTCCACCTTTGTGGAGTGGGATAACTGTTGCTGTGCACCATTCTATGGGCATGTAGCCTGTGGAGAGGCTGAAGTTGAACAGTGTGTTTAGGTGGGGGGTTAGTTTGTTCTGTAGTTCATGCAAGACGCAGCCTGGGGCACCATCTGGTCCCATTGATGTTGTGTTTTTGGCTTTTGAAAGGGCTGTTTTCACCTATGCATTTGTGATTTTTGGGACACTACATTTTTCCAGTATTGTTGTGGGCCCTTTTGGAGGTGAGAGGGGGATGACGTTTGCACTGAATCTATCTGCCAGGATGTTGGCAATATCAGTAGGTTCAGTATATTTTGTGCTATTTTGCAATAGTTCAGTGAATATCTGCGAATTACCACTTAGATTCATAACATAGCTAAAGAAGGCTTTGTGGTTATCTTTTGAATTCTTGGCTATTTTTCTTTCAAAGTTAGCCTTGGATGATTTCATGAGGGACCTTAGTTTCTTACTGATACTGCTCAGGGATGTCTTTCCTTCTTGGGATTTGCTTTTTTTCTGAACTAGTTTCCTCCTTCTATTGTATAGCCTGTTTATGGTAGGTGTCCACCAAACTGGTTTTCTTCTCTTAGAGGAGTGCGTCTTGGTTTTGCTAGGGATGACACGGTCCATGCATCCTTGTAGGTGCTCATAGAGTACATTTGTAAAGGTTTCTGCATTTTGGGCAGCGTTATCCTTTAGTGTGGGGGCTGTGAAACTTACCACTTCTGTCTTAAGTAAGGTGAAGTTTGCTTTAGAAAAGTTTTTTACTGTGGTTTCCTTAGTTGGGGGTGGTGGTGGGGTGTGGACATCCAGATTGATTAGTTTATGGTCTGATCTAACCAGTGACGGGTTGACCTCCGGTGTGGAATACCTGTCGCCCATGTTGGTGATGACCAGGTCCAATATGTTTTCACCTCTGTTAGGGGAGTTTACCAGCTGATCCAGGGCATTTGAGTTGATGAATTCCAGGAAGCGCTGGGTCTGGGAGTTTGTACTTGAGTAGTTTTCCCAGTGAATGGTAGGGTAATTGAAATCACCCAATATCAGGGTGTTCGGTAGGACCTTCATGTTTTCCAGTGTCTCCGGAAAGGTGGAGTGGTGATCCTGGGTCATGGAGGGTGATCTGTAGCAGGCCACAACTTGCACTGCAGATTTGCCCGATGTTAGTTGTACATGGATGATCTCAGAGGTATCATGCTGCGCTACTAACCTGGAGGTGTAGGTATCCTTGATGAATATGGATACACCCCCTCCTTTTGTGTTTCGGTCCATGTTCTGTGGCCAAAATGTGTGGTATGAGTTGTAGCCCAGTAGTGCTGGGGTGCTCTCTGGGGCCTTGAATCAGGTTTCAGTCACTGCATAGATGTCAACCTTCTCCATATTGAGGAGTGCTTTGAGCATGTGCATTTTGAGATTTAAACTCCTGGCATTGAGTAGCATAACCCTCAGTTTTTTGTTAATTGTGCTGTTTACAGAGGTGGGTTTGACTTTTGAGCCTTGCCTAAAAAAGGCACTATGGGGGCAGCAAGAGCCTTGGCCAGTATTCAAAAACCTAGGGGTGAAAGGTGCAAGCCGTCTCTTGTGAAGCAATGCAGCTTGTCGAGCATGTCATCCCAGGCTGACAGACACTGGATCCCCTTTGAATGACACCAGAAGCTTATCCAATTGTTGAAATTGATAATTTTTTCTTTATACTGAGGTATCATTCTTAGTGAGGGCAGGATGCTACTCAGGGTCAGAGTCATACCAGCCCGGGCTACTTGATCAGAGAGCTCTTCCATGTCTCTTTTCATGTAGTCCAGGGAGGTACGTCTCAGGTCATTCGCACCATCATGAACAATGACAGAGTCATATTTGTATTTATTCTGGAGTGACCTGAGTGCTTGTGTTATGTGGCGGATACTGGCTCCCAACAGGCAGCTAACAGTAACCTTCTGCTTATCCAGCCTAGTGAGTGGGATGTCAGTGTGCCTGACTATAGAGTCACCTATTACCAGTGTGCTAGGTATGTTATCTCACCTTAAGGGCTGTGATTGTGCGGCACACTGATTTTGTATTTTATTCCAGGCATAGATGTCCCCTCAACAGCCTGTAGGAGACAAAATACAGGGATAGGGCATTGAGGTGGTCTTCATAGGATGTCTTACTCACACCCTGTATTCTTTTAGTGAGGAACCTCTGTGAACATTCCATATGTTGGATATTCCTGGTTAGGTACACACCAAAGAAGGCATGGATTGTACTCAGTGATAGGCCTGATAAAAGCTGAACAATGACTATCTTGGATCTAGTCGACATACCTTTGTTCATAAGTTGCACAACATAGAATGATATCCTCACTGCTGTAGACATGTGATGGTCAAAGCCTAGATTACTGTCTAGGTGTGTCCCTAAGTCCCTGACTACTGGGTCAGCTCTAAAGGATATAGGTTCATAGGTTGATAGGTTGGTACTAGGCTATCGGCCCTAGGGCCTATACAAGTCTAGTCATAACAATTCCCTGGCTATTCCTTCCCACAGTATTTACTTACCTAGACCCCTGTCTAGCAGGGTGACTGACATGATCCCCGGGGTGAATTTCCTATCACCCATCCAATCATCAAGGTTCCTTTTGAAGAGGGCCAAAGAGGTGCTCTGCATGACATGTATGTTGTCAATATGATAGTTACCAGAGGTGGATTACTTCCCAAAGGTTGCTATTATGCATTTCTTGGCACTTAGTTTTAGTCCACGGCTCTGACACTAGTTTTTTGTCTGTGTCAGCCCTTCCTGGAGAACATTTGTGACAGCTTCTAATTTGCAATCATCTGAAAATTTAGTCAGCCAGAGACCATTGGTATTGGTCTTGACTTCAGAGAAGTAAATGCCAAAAAGGAGTGGTCCAAGGACTGATCCCTGACGGACTCCACTTGTGACTGGCCTCTTTGTAGTGGTTGACTCCCCAATTTTAACTTCCAGGGTCCTGTCTGTCAGCCAGTTGGCTATCCACTGGGTGACATGTGGATTTGTATCTAACTTCTTGAGTTTGTCAACAATGCCTGAGTGGGGTATTGTGTCAAATGCCTTGGCCAGGTCAAGATAGGCAGTGAGAACCATTTTGCCCTCATCCATTGCTTTGGAGACCTTCTCAAAGAAGTCCACCAGCTGGAGTAGGCATGACCTGCCCTTGATGAAACCAAACTGGGTTGGGTCCAGTGTCTGGAGGTTTACTATATCATTACTGATCATTTTCACAATAACTCTTGTTATTGCTTTGTATATAAGACTAGTGATACTTATGGGTCTGGATTTTCCAGAGTCTGTAGATGGCTCACCTTTGTGCAGAGGGATGACTGTTGCTGTTCTCCATTCAGGAGGCATGAAGCCTCTTTGGAGGCTACAGTTAAATAGCAATTCCAGAGGGCCTGATAGGTCATGTTTCTTGCTATTTAGAAGGCTTCCTGGGATATTGTCTGGGCCCATTGGTGCAGTGTTCTTGACCTTAGATAAAGCATTAAGGACCTGTTTCCTACAGATAGCAGGGAGAGCTATATTTGATGGTATTTCCCGAGGTAAGGTTATGGGGGAGAGAGGATAAAGTTGGAGTTGAATTTGTCGGCCAGTAGGTTTGCTATATGTTCTGGCTCAGTATAGATGGCTCCATTTACAATGAGCTCTGCAGACAATTGTGTATTGCCTTTGAGGTTATGGACACAGCTAAATAATGCCTTGTAGTTGTCCTTGGCCTGGAAGGCCAAATTTACCTAAAATTTGCATTTGGTAGACTTTATTTACCCTCTGAGTTATTTCTGTAGTTTGCGGAGAGTGCTTTTATCCTGATGGGTGCTGCACCTCCTAATTTTTCCATGATTTTCTTCATTCTGTTATGCAGCCTATTGATTTTCTGATTCTACCAAGTTGGCTTGTTTTATTGAGTTTGTTCTGTACCTCCTCCTGGTGGGTGCATCTGCCCTTATGCAGCTATTAACATGCTTTTATAGAGCTTTTGTGAACTGTTCTGCATAGCCATCAGTGTTCTCAAGGTTTACGGGGGCTTGAAATTTTGCCAGGTTATCATTTAATAGCAGGAAGTTAGCCTTAGAGTAGTTTCTGAATACTCCAGTGTTAGCTGGGTGTCCAGGTTTTATTTCTACTTGAAAGGAGACCATTTTGTGGTCTGATCTGATCAGGGAAGTCATTACACTGCAGGGGTGGGGGTGTAGCATTCTCCCATATTAGTGAGGACCAGATCCAATATGGTTGCACCCCTGGTTGTTGTATTGACAATGTGGTCCACGGAGTTTGTGTTTACAAAATCCAGGAATCTCTGTGCCTCTATGTTTACTGTCATACAGAATTCCCATTTAGTAGTGGGGTAATTAAAGTTGCCCATGACTATGATATTGGGTTGGATGGTGAGTGTTTCCA
Organism: Protopterus annectens; assembly: GCF_019279795.1. Taxonomy (NCBI): domain Eukaryota; kingdom Metazoa; phylum Chordata; order Ceratodontiformes; family Protopteridae; genus Protopterus; species Protopterus annectens. Next base: position 57,657,650 of record NC_056737.1, on the reverse strand, counting down.
ATAAGATTAAATACATGGTATGGGTTTCCTGGATTATATAAGAAGTCCTATAGCTTGCAAGGAAGTGGTATTACATATTGCCTATGGTGATTTGAACATGGCGTAGCTCAAGTGCATTGTCCTATTTTACCAGCCTTGATGTATATTTATATTTGGTGTAAATCAAGACACCTCCACCATTAGTCCCTGCCTATGTAGTAGCTGGTCTAAATGTGTTTAAGGCATTATAACCTTCCACTGTCAGTGTGCTCTCTGCAGCTTTAAACCTTGTTACAGTGACCACACAGACATCAACATTCTCTACAGTGAAGAGAGCTTCTAGGGAGAGGAGATTTTTGTTTAGACTCCTAGCATTGATGAGTAATACCTTTAGATTTTCTTGGTTTTGATTTGCTATATTGGAAGTACTTTTGGTTTGGCATTGTCTAAAAAAGGCACTATGGGGGAAGACAATGTTTTTGCAAATAATCGAAAGTCTATAAGTGAGAGGTGAGCCATCCTTGTCAAAGCAGCACGGTCTGTTGATCATCTCCTTCCATGCTGACAAATCTTGCACCCCCTTAGAATGACACCAGAAACTAAGCCAATTATTAAAATCATTCATATTTTGTTAGTATTATGGCATCATCCTTGGAAAAGGTAAATTTTTGATCAATGCTAGGCTCATACCAGTCTGGGGCATGTATTCTGAGAGCTCTATGATGTCTCACTTCATATAGTCTAGAGAGGTACATCTCAGGTAATTTACAATCACATGGACTATGACTGAGTCATACTGGTACTTGTGGTCCAATGATCTGAGTGCATGCTTAATGTAATGGATCCTAGCCCCTGAAAAGCTACTGACCGTGACTTTCTCCTTACCCAGTGTAGTGTGAGGGAGATCAATGTGTCTCATGATGGAATCTCCAATGACCAGTGTGTTTGACTGTGTGGCAGCTTGCCTTATGGGCTTAGAAGTAGGGACTCCATGACATTTGGCTGCATGTGTTGATGTGGGTGTTGTTTTGAAAGAGTACATTCAGGGTTGCTGAGGGTATTTGTTATGTGTACTTCATCTAGGAGGTCTCTGGCATTTAGGAAGGTTACATTTAAGTTCCTCAGTATATATGGGTCTATATGTCTGCTTTGGATTGTGTGTGGTGGGTGCAACTTGTGTACTACTGACAATCTTATTGACATTTGGAGTACCTTTATGTGAGAGCTTTGCCTCCGGTGATGTTGTGTAAATACATCTCTTACATACCATATCAGTTTGTTTGAGAATTAACTGGTTGTCAATAAACATGAGGCAATTTCTGCATTGCCTCAGGATGCCCATATCCACTAAGCTGGTAACAGAGATAGTGGGAAAGTTCATATCCATGACAGCAGACCCTTTTTTTGATTAGACATTTGGAGTGAGAATATAAATCAATGTCAAAAATATCTGGTTTGCAACTCTGGTGACAATGCTTGCCACTAAAAACTAGTTGTCCTTTGTGCAACTAGGTACTGGTAAAATTTCAATAGTGCTTTCACAGGAAAAATGTCACTCAAGGTGTCTGTGTTTGTACAGGGCATTACTAAACACTTGAGGGGAGACTAATAAGTAGGCACTGAAAATCTAAGGATCAAGTATTTAGACAGATATTCTGAAGTTAGAAACAAATCAAGCAGTACTTACTGAAAACAAAGAAGTAGCTTGTCAAGAATGATGAAACGAGGGGAGTTGCGTGAATGGCTACTGCCTGGCTACTACTAGTACTGGTCTCACCACAGCTTCGCTCTACTGGGATACAAAGCTCCTTTGCTTCTTCTCTCACCAGAAGTAAAACATTGCCACCAATCCAAAGATGAGAAGCAGGCCACAGTCTGTTTGTTTATCCACAGTCTTGTCCCAGATGATGCAAGGTTCTGTAGGCTTGCTGTAGCCTTTTCTTGGTAGATGCCTTGAATAGCAACCAGACCAATCAGGAACATCAAGCACAGACACTCACTGCCCAACCAGAAAAAGATAAGAATAAATGCACTCTGCTCCTTCTGTCACAGGAGCAGTATTTAAGCACAAAGTTCAAGCTGTCACCTATGAAACAGTTATTAGGCTTTCCTGCAATCAGCAGTATCCAGGAAATAATGTCTCTGCGCCCCTGCAATGGTTTGCTGGCTTCAGTTTTGGTTTAACTGGATAGGTCCAGTATACACAGATGCCTTCTTTCTGGTGTGATCTGAGAGCACTGAAATGGCTTGCTTAGATGTACACAATATGCAGCCAATGACTGTGGAATTCAAACTTAGGACTACAGAAAGAAGCTCTTTAAGAACTCATAATCGTAACCCTCTGAACTATAGTGGCAGATTGAGTAGATAGGTTCACAGATATCAATAGGCTAGAATAGCAGATGAACCATTTTATTTATATTTATTTGTCTGACATTTGTTAACCAGGTTGGTCCAGCTGAGCCAGTGCCCATTATCAGCTGAGACCAGAGGAGAAAAGCTCCAGAGCATTACAAAAATTATTAGAAAACACCGATTGAAATATAAAATTTGAAACATAAATTGTGGCATATGTGTAGGCAAAGAAGATGCAAAAAGATATAAAAAAGTGAAAACATTTTAGTTAAAAGAACATCATATCAGAGAAAAAAGAAGCTTACAAAAGGCGGAAACAAAATCATATCAGAAAAAAAGGAAGCTTAGAAAAAACATAGACTGAGACAATTACATATTTATGTATGCAAATGGCTATAACATAGTGGAACAATTCTTGGAAGGTCAAGTTACAACATATTTGAGATAAGGAAGTGTACAAGGGAAAAAAAATTTTAATTGCGCCAGGTGCAGGCGTAGCGTAGGCGGTATAATGCCAAATATGGCCGCCGAGCAATTCATGTACGATCCAGTTACACGCGCACTACCAGCGTACACCAGATCTGTGCAACCCTCGGCTCAGGTATGCTAATCACCCCATGCGCAGTACTGCACCATGCAAATGAAGGTACATAGCGATTCATTAGGTGGTGCAGGCGTAGCGTAAGCCTACAGTAATGTAAACAAAAAAAAAAACGGTTTACATTTTGCCAAACAGAACATCGGAGCTATGAAAGCGGACCAGACTCATGTATTACAAAGTTAAAATATGCCAATGGCCAAATATACAGCCAATGGCATAAGAAAAGATGCACAACACCTAAAAAACAACATTTAATGTCATGTCCACAGTAATGCAAAGTACAACCACAGGGCATGTGTGCGCAAATGGGAACACAAGGAAAATATATACAAATGTCATAAAATCGCAATGTAATACAAATCATGATTTCACCATAATACTCAATGGTATGCATGGTACACCACAACCAAGCTGCAAGTGTTGCTAAGGGTCTGTGACAGTGTTCGGCATGGTAACTATGAATTAGTAGTCAATGCTATGCAAATGAGGCAAGTAATAGTGAATCGCAAATGCCCCGCCGGACTAAGGATTTACCATACGGCGCAGCACTACAACACCGAGGAGTGGTTTGGAGGTATACATGACATCAGTAGTGGGGTGTGCCACTGTAGCTGTAAGCACATTGGAGCAATGCAAATCTGGGCTGCCCGTTGCTAAGCAAAGCCGCAGGATATGGGGTGGGGATGTAGGTATAGCATAGTTTAGCTGAGAGCACATATGGTGCCCGAAAGCGCATGTGTACGTGGATGAAAACGTGCCCAAAACCCGGTAAGCAGACACACGCGCCATGCACCATAGCTCAAACAGGAAGGTTAGGGAAAGAAAATAAGGAAATTCCGCAGTAGGGTAATTGGAGTACAGCTGAGCAATTAACACCTATTAACTCACAGTGGGCAATTGACGGCAGCTAACAAGTCTGCTCGCAGCAACCTGCAGAATAGAATCTTCTCTCTCACAAGCTATTATCTAGCATTTTACTTCCTCCACATGTACCCTTGTCATCTTACCAACTTAGCTTGTCCTGCCACCTCCTTAACTTAAGCATTTCTTTCCACTAGCATGTATATACCATGTCGTATTGTTTTCTTATCTTTATAATGTTGTACCTTTATTTAATTGTAGTGTGTTTTTTTTTTTTTTCTCATTACTGGGAGCTTTTCTCCCCGGGCCTCTACTGAAAAAGGATATGTATCCAGCTAGACTAGCCCGGTCAACAAATGTAAAATAAATAAAAATAAAATAAAATAGGATAGGGGAGGTGTCGGATTGCAAAGAAAAGAGAACTGTCACCGCAGAGCAAAGTAAACCTGCAGTAGATCAGCCATAGTACACATTTCGCAAGATAAGCCAAGTTTTGGAAAGTACAAAAGAAAGCAGGCTGCTGGATGCATGCCAGAAAATGGGAGGGGAAACTTTAAGAAATGTTAAAGGAAGGGCAAGAGGTAATCCACGGCAGCTAAATGTAATTCAGCACCAAAGGCACCTCAATAGCAGTACCTGTGGTAAAACACATAAGATACCCTGCAGCTCCGATTGCACATACACACCCTATGACATCATCAGTGTTCAAAGCACAATAGTATAAAGTGTGAAGGCACCTAACACACACCTGTGTATTCCCAAACACTGCACCATCGGTGTAAACTGACGGGGAACTTTTACAATGTACATGTTGGGAGCTGCCATAGCTGTGATTCATCACCATGTGTTAGAGACTGAAGGTGTTGTGGAGGATGATGCTGACAACCACCGCAGGCCCCGGAGGAGGAGAAGAGTGCTCAGACCAAGGGTAACCTACCAGGGGCTACATGATCTGGAGATAGTAGAGTGTTACAGGGTGGACAGGGACATCTTACAGCAAATAGTTGAGCCGTGCCGGCCACACCTGAGATCCAGAAACAACAGAGGGGAACCCATCCCAGTGGACACGAAGGTATGTGTAAGCTTGAAAATACTAGCCACAGGTACCTTTCAAAGGCCAACTGGAGATATAATGGGGATCTCACAGGCATCAGCATCCAGGGTACTACACCAGTTCCTGGATGCCATGTTACCACATGCCAATGAACATATATACTTCCCCCGAACTCAGGAGGAGTTGGCCAGCAATATGCATCTCTTCCACCATGTGGCACACTACCTGGAGGTACTGGGTGCAATAGACTGCACGCACATACATATCAAGTCACCACCCAGTGAGCATGGTAGGCACTACATAAAGCACAAGGGATACCACTTCATCAACTGCCAGGTCATGTGCAAGGCCCAGGGCATTATCATGGATGTGTGTGCTGGCAGCCCTGGAAGCTACCATGACTCCCACATCTGGCATGCCTCACAGCTGTATCAGGTATTTGTCAGGGGGGACATCCCATATGGCCACCTTGTGGGGGATGCTGGCTATGCACTGGAGCCGTGGATGATGACTCCCATCAGAAATGCACACACACCCATGCAAGAACGCCATAATGAGGCACATGCACAAACCAAAATCATCATACAGTGTGTGTTTGGGATGCTGAAATCATGGATCCGTTGCTTGGACATATCTGGTGGAGCCTTGCAGTACTCTCCAGGCATGTGTGCCCACATCTTGATAGTATGTGCCATGCTACATGATATGATCCTGCGGAAACACCTGCAGCAGGGACATAATGGTGAAGGCCCTCACAGCCCACCACAATTGCCAAGGCCATCACAGGCACAGAGTGATTCAGACCACAAACACCCTGTGCCAGCCCCAGTAGGCAGATGGAAGTGTGCCCAATATGCCCACGCCTTGGAAAAGAGGGAATGTATAGCACATACACTGACAGTGTAGGCCCCTACGGACTGACACACCTCTCCACCTGCACACACAGTAAACTGGATGGCACACACACACGACCACCTGTAAATTGTAAAGTATAGGTGGCCTACTGTGTGAATCCTACATAGGCAGCACTCAACCATTGCACACACAACAGCTATTGGAACAAGGAAAGTCAACACCTTAATAGTACATGCACCTAACAGCATATGTTGATACTGTATGTATAGGTTTCTGGGTACATCGGTAGGTACATGCCCGATTGTCAGAGGCCATTCATCAACTGAGGCAAACAGTGTCTGCTGTCGCCACCACATCGATTAACCAACTGTCCCTGAGTGGAGCAGAGCCAATTGTGGGATCCATGTGTGTAATCACTGTTCCCCACACACTCTGCATGGATTCCCTGGTGTGTTAATGAGGGGCTCCATGTAATGTAATCAGGGATGTAGTGGCAAAGCATGGGGAGTACCCATGACAGGTATCTGTCACCCCAGCATGCTCCACTTATGGTTGTGTGAAGGGGTAGCACATTATAGTGTGTGGCTCACTGTGACATAAATTCCCAATGCTGGAGCAACTCCATTAAACATCACTTGGACATACCATTACTAGGTCTCATCCATATGTAAACTAACTGAGTTACACATTTGATTGCAATATGGAGTAACAGCCGTAGTACAGTCCACATACAAAACACCATAACACGTGTACAAATCCCAGATGCCCAAGTGGTAAATGCACTGACTGTTGTGCATGTTCCCGGTTCCACGTCCTGCAAGGGCTGTTGCGTAATCCCAAAGGCACGAATAATGGATGCAGGTCATCAGATCAGATTTAGCACGTTAGCAGGTTTATGCGTTGGCAAGTGCTGGTAAGCGTAGTTTAAACATCACTATACGGATAAGCGCGAAACAGGGCTAAGCTTTGCTGAATATCGCGCAGATCATGGTTAACTATGTCCAGAACAGGTGAAACTAGCATTATTCACCCCTGTACTAATAGTGCCTGCTTTGAAAGGTAAAACAACCACTGCCAGGAGTAGAACACACAATCATGTACACAATCACCTAACACTAAGCCACCCGAGATGTACCAATGGCAGGTGTGTATTGCGACAGGTTAAAACACAAACGTGCGGAGTTCAGGAAACAGTATACACCACCATGTACACAATGAAAGGTGTGTTCTCCCTCTCTCTCTCTCTCTATATATATATATATATATATATATATATATATATATATATATATATATATATATATATATATATATATATATATATATATATATATATATATATATATATATATATATATATATATATATATATATATATATATACATATAATAGAGATAGAAAGGGTGCTAGAGATATATATGTCGATATATACGGATTCACCTATATCTGCAAATATATACATAGGTCAATGACATGTACACAACCATGGAGGTATAAATAAATAGGATACTGCCAACTACCGAATGTTTTACATACCAACACGAGTAATCACAAGGCTTAAAGACCGAAAAACCACAGTACCAGAACACTAGAACCGCAAGTAATATTATCACGATGTTAAGGGACATTTAGTTATCGCTGCCGGTGCTGCGGTCCAGGTAGGTACTGTGTTCAACTGTGTTTGTGATTGCTGTAATCTGTGTAAGTGTGTGTTGAGGGTGCCGTGTGCATTTCTGTGGGACTGTAATGTGTGTGTGTGTGTGTTTGCATCATGTGTCTGTTAGTGCTAACTTGGAGGTAGATCATTACGATAGGTGTGGTCATAGCTGGCCGTAGGCATACGGTTACCACCTGTCCCACTTTAAGAGGGACAGCCCCTCCTTGGGCAGTTGTGTCCTGACAACAAATAATAAAAAGGGCAAATGTCCGAGATTGTAGGATATAATTATGTCCCATATATTATGTAATAGTTGCATTAAATAGTTATTCCTGTATCTTAAATACGTAAATGTTACAAGAAACATGATAAGTAGCTAAAGTGCTACAAGAATAAGTATGTATTTAGGATAAAAGTATGTTTTATCCTGTGTACTGACTGTGGGTATGTGTCAGCCTGTAAACACCGATGTGTGTCCTGCAAATGTCCCACTATGGCCATTTGAAAAGGTGGCAACCCATGCCAAAGAGGTTCAGTCACCAACAGAACTGCAATGAGTGCAAATATCTGTGACAGAAATACACGAGACAGTTGTCATTTAGTAACATTCCCTTATATATCGATGTATTTCCGGAGGTATTGAAGTATCAACCTCACCTGCATGCTATATAGGAACCAATTAACAATGGCTCAATGTATAAGCCTGCAACAACCATAGTTTTAGTCTACTAAATGATAGATCTTCAATTAGGGAAGGAGCCCACACACACATATGGAGTATGTAGAAATGCAGTCCCCACAAACCTGTATATGCTATGTACACCCACCTACATCTCCCCTACACCCGAAACAATTGCAATATACACTGTAATAACATCACAAACATCCACTCACTCAATTACATCTGCAGAAGCGTTAACATACCTTGTGAGAGACACATTTGCAATGCTGCCATGTGAAATCGTAGCTATTGTATAATGGACCAGACGGCGATGCTACAGGTTTTGTTTACAATAGTCCCTTATCAGACGGTTGCGATGACAGGTACACTCAGATGTACAACCACATACTCTAGCCGTCACACACAATCCATGGGGGACATGAATTCAAAATATCCATGTCTCTCCAAATAGCAGTTGCAATTCCTCACAACAAAACACATACAGGCCGTCTCCCCGAAGGTAGGGCAAAAGGGCAATGCCCAAGTGGAGAATTCAATTATACCCCACTGTTGCCACATAATTGGTGAATGGAGTAGCTACACAGCTGATGTGCATGTAATAATTTATTCAGGAACACCAATTGGCGTCAGGATACCACATGTTACAGGTATCTACGTATATAAGGATGCCTTGCCATACATTCAAACTGTATGCTCATACCATAGAACCGTTTAAACAGGAAAGGTGTAAGAGAGATATTTACAAAGACTTGGAATGCTAACAAGGTATGTAGAACACTCAGTATGTTAGTGTATGTAGAGCCTGTTTTGTATTAATTAAAGTGTATGCAATGCATAAAGTGGGAAAAGGTATTATGCAGTGATGTCTTGTTGAGCATAGTAACGCTTGTACAAATTGTGTGTCCTGCTGTGGGCCACACCTGCTGTGAGCCACAAGGTAAACATCTCATACACCACAAGGGATGCTACATGAGGCCTTTAAACACAACAATTCCATACCACCCGCTGTCAGTGGTAGGGTTTGTCCAACAAGTACGTGCCATAGCTGGGGATAGTATATGTTGATATACTGTTACAGTAGGCATGTGTATGGGCATATAACAAGAATAACATGCCTAAGGTGGTCCTGCTGTGCAAGTATGCTTTGCATTATGGGATAATGTTTAAAATATGTGTAATGTACTTTATTGTAGGTAAATATGTCAGATATTTTACATAACTGTTATAAGGTATGTCTATTGGCATATACAATACACAATAACAGGATACAGATGGCTTGTAGTCACGGGACACTGTAACAGCATGATAGCTAACTGAAATGGAAGAGCTACTCAATTATCCATGCACAAAGGACATGTAATAGCTTCACAGGTTCATAGTTAGGTACTATGCTGTCTGGTCAAGTCCATTTGTAAGCCCAACTACAGTGTTTTCACTGGCGGCACCTCCCTAGGGTAGTGTCCTGTGTCTGTGAACAGCAGAGCCATTTGTTACCTGCACCTGTGTACAGTACAGCCACTGCAGTGATCCCTGGTGTACATGTGTGTCTCCTATCCACCCACCGAGGTATCTCATGAAGAGTGCTAGTGAGGGTCCCTGCTTGATGTACATAGGAATCATGTTCCAAAGCATGGTGAGTGTCTGGTTCAGGAATGTATCCCTCAAGCACGTCCCACTCATCATTGTGTTTGTGTACATATCCATGAGCATGTTGCTCTCAGTGGCTTTTGCTTATGTTGCTTATGTGGAGTATATCCATCAATATTGTTGTGGACATGGGCCCTGTATGTTCAGCAGAGGTCACCCCTGAGTATGCAGTATGCAAATGTGTACAGTTGTGGTGTCTGTAGTTGTGCTGCATACGTCATCCTTCAGAGGTCAATAATCCTCATGGTGTGTTAACGTTGTGGTATGTAAAGCCGTTGCTGTTCTATAAGGAACACCCCAAAAGGGGTGTTGTACCCTTGAACGTGTGTCATACGTCAGGAGTATAGAGGTACAATGGGTGCCTTTGTTCCAGCTACAAACTCATTACAGATAAGGGTGGCCGTAGAAGGATATCCACATCACATTAGCAATATTGTTATCAAAGGAGTCGGTGCTATATACGTGTGTACTAAGATCCCGTATAATGTCACATGTATGTAGGGGACTACCATCTATGTGATAGTCAGAGGGTGATTGGTGTAATCCAAAGGGGATGTCTATGCACCTTGTGTCATGCAGCTTGAGGCTATGTTATCGACACCAGGTATCCGTCACAGTGCTACCCTTATGGAGGGTGTCTGTATCAGCTGGTACAATCATGGCTCCTTGTTTGCAGTCATCTGGAAACCTATTCAGGGAAAGTACCTCTGTGCTAGTCTGTACCTCAGGGAAGCATATACCAAACATGAGGGGCCCTATGACCGAGGACTGTGGTACGCCAACTGTAACTGAATTACAGTCGGTACTATGGTATGCAACCCTCACTGTGGGGGTCCTGTCCGTGAGCCACTTTGCAGAACATCTCGAGATGTAGTGGTCGATGTGCAGGTGGATGTGTATGTTGTCAATACCAGAATGGAGAACAGTGCTGAAAGCCAATGAGAGGACAAGGTAGGCTGTGTGGACCCCCTAATCGTCATCAACTACCCTGGTAACTGTATCAAAGGAGTCCACCAGGTGTAGGAGCCATGGTCTGGCCCTAACAAATCCAACCTGGGTGGAATCAAAGGTCTGGAGCCCACCAATGTCTCTGTGAATGACTTCCATGATGATGTGCCCCATAGCCTTGCAGAACAGTCCAGTCAGGCGTATAGGGCAATAGTCCTTCTGGTTCATTGTGGCGCCACCTGTGTGGAGTGTGATAACTGTTGCTGAGCACCATTCAGGGGCCGCAATGTCTGATACAAGGCTATTAGTGAATCTGGTGGCCAAGTGGGGAGCCATGTCATTCTGAGGTTTGTGTAAATCGCAGCCTGGGATGTTGGACGGTCACATGGAGTCTGTGTTCCAGGCCTTAGAGAGTGCAGGCTGGAACTGCGTAGTTGTGATCGCAGGGACTCTGCATTGTTCCTGTACAGAGTTTGGCCCTGTAGGGAGTGAGAGGGTGTAAAGATAGCATTGAACCTATCTGCCAGGATGTTGCCAATATCAGTTGGTTCTGTAATGTTCCTGCCTAACCGTCGTATGTCAGAACAGATGTAGGTATTGCCATCACGTACTGACATACCTCCATAATGCTTTGTGGTAGCCCTTGGCATGTGTTGCAATAATGTTTACGTAGCTAGCTTTGGAGGATGTGATAAGGGATCCCGGATTCCTACTGAGGCTGACCAGTGAGCTACCCCACCCATGGGATTGTACTCCACTTTGCAACAGCATCCACCTTTTGTTGTACATTATGTCCATGGAACTGGACCCCCAGAGTGGCGTCCGTTATCTGGTGGGTACCATCATGGCTCTGTTTGGGATAGCATGATCCATGCAGTCGTGTAAGTGCTAATGAAGTGCAGTAGTGTATGTTTCAGCGTTTGTAAGTACATTGTCCATCTGCACGGGTGTCATGACATTTACTACCACTGTCATAAGACGTCTGAAGTAGGCCTTATAGAAATCTTGTACTGTGTATTCTGTGAAGGGTGTGGTGCCGGGATGTGGATAACAAGGGTGATTAGCATACATTCAGAAACTACCAACGAGGGGATAACCCCAGGTGTGGAACACCAGTCACATGTTGGTAATGTCCATGTCTAGGATATTGTTGGCCTTGTTGGTGGTGTGTATGGGTTGATCCAGCCGATTGGAGGTTATGAATTCCAGAAAGCGTTAGCCTAATGTGTCGGTACATGAGTAGGTATCCCAGCTAAGTGTGGGGTAGTGTCAGTATCACATCAGTAGTTCCTGTCTGAATCCTACTGTCCAGTACACCAAGAAATGAGGGCCATTAACCATGGGGTATGGTGTGGAATCAGTAGCAAGTTACAATGTGTATAGCGGTTCTGGCCACAGTTAGTTGCACATGGATTACCTCTGATGCATTGTGCTAAGTAACCAGCCTGGAGGTGTGTACATCCTTGTGAAATATGGACACACCTTCGCCGTGGGTGTTCCGGTCCTGGTTACATGACTGAAAGGTGTGGCCTGCGTATAACCTGTCAGCGCAGGTGTGCTCTCCGGAGCCTAGAGGCAGGTCCCAGTCACTGCAGAGATATCGAAGTGGTCCATTATAAGGAGTGCCTCGCCTGAGTGCATTAGAGATGAAGATGTCAAGCATTGAGTAACATTACCCCAGGTTTTGCTTGCCTGTTCCTGTTCTGGTGGTGAATATGTTATTGGAAACTGTCCAAGACAGGCAGTATAGGAGCAGCAAGAGCCTTACATGTTATCTGTAATCCCAGGGCCAACAGGTGCAGGTCATCTGTGCCAAAGCATCGTGTTTTGTTGATCATGTCATTCAAAGCAGACAGATACTGGAAGCCTGTGGAATGACAGCAGAAGCATAGGCAACTGTTGAAGTGAAACATTCAGTCATTGTACAGTGGTATCAGTCTGGATGAATGCAGAATGCTTCTCAGGGCTTGGGCTATACCTTCCTGGGCTACAAGACCGGAGAGCTATTGCATGTCCCTGTACATGTAGTCCAGGAAGTTACATCTCAGGGCAGTCACACTAACATGGAGAATGACAGTCAAACTGTACCTGGTGAGGTGTGGCATGGGTGCATAGGTTATGTTGCGGATCCTGTTATCCAACAGCCAGATGTAAGCGACTATCGCCTTGTGTAGCCTGCTGAGTGGGACATCAGTGTGACCGCCTACAGTGTCACCTATGACTGGTGTGTTGGGTATGTTATAACACCCTATTGGCTGTAGTTGATGGGCACACATGAGTCTGTGGGCTATAAGTAATTGGTGTTGTGTTTGGTGATGGGGGCTGCCTCTGTTGCCTACACAGAGAGTATGGAGAGATTCTGCAAATGTCGTAATCATACTATGTGTGGCCTGTGGTGGTGGAGATCTAGTGAGACTATGTGATGAGTGGGGTGTGTTGCAAATGTTTAATGTCCCCACATGAATGTCAGGTTCAGTCTGCATTGGAGAGAGCATTACCACCAGCATGGCTACATATTTGCATCTCCCACAGGCTGTAATGTCGTATGTTGGGAGGTGAGCATTGACTGTGTACATGAGACAATTGCTCTATTGCCTCATGTTTGCCATATTCATCATATAGACAGGCAATAACACTGGTAATTGACACTTGGACATGCCTGTATATTCAACCATGTCTCACAAGATATGTGAGGTACGTTTCTACAACAGGTGTTGTACTTTCAGCAAGCTGGAAATGTAAGGAGGAGCAGTGTACTTGTAGGAAATGAGTTGGAATGGGTGCTATAGTAATTAGTAGCTCATGAAGTACTTACATGTTCTGAACAAGTGCTGAGCATGAATATGCAATACAGATAGGGTGTTGGATAATATAAACCCACTGCAACCCACAAGTGGAGATGCCAGTCATAATGGGAAGCACTACACTATTACCCTGCTGAGTATGGTCTGCAAGTCCATGAACCTTTATTAACGTAGATGTTAGCAGTACAGATGTAGATGACAGTACGGATCATTTCACACTGCATAGCATACCTGTGACAGGACATAGGACATCATCACCCATACTGTGTTCCAGCTACACTGAGTATACTAGATGTACCTTTGTATGTCACAGGAGTGTTCTACCAGTGGCCTGTTGACAGAAGCAACACTACAAAAGGTGTCTGAGTGACATGTGCATATCACACCAGTGGCAGCTACAGTAAAACAGGGTTAATGTTTTGTACTCCCCCCTCATTGTAGCCCATACCACACAGACAAATGGGAGGCATCTGCGTATATAAGTATGTGAATGGCCATGACCTAGGAGCAATAGCTGTCTCAGTGTTGTGGACAACATACAGAATGGGCTTTGTGGGTGAGGTGCGTGACATTTGTGCGCAATCTGACAGCTGCTAATAGCATTGTCACTGCTAGATGAATAACCCTGTACCCATTAACTACCACCTAGGCAGCGGTCAACATTATGGACACTGTGTGTAAGGGATGGTGCTGTGCAGTTCACCTCCCTGAGCTGGTGACGTCTCCAGGATAATTAGGTAGTCTTAAGAGGCACTCAAGTCATGACAGGGTGCCATCCATGAGCATGGAGATCATTGGACAGGCATACTCAGCACTTGGGTGACCAATATCAGATCACATATCACCTTTAAGGGGTATTGGGCATGCGTGAATGGGCGACACCAGCCTTCACAATCCTCACCTACACTATGCAGCATGCTGGCTACCTTGCATAAAGACATGAGCAACACTGTGATGTTAGACATGCTACATGCACATATCCTGATCTGAAAGACATACGTCATGGACAGCCACCTTCCTACTACAAGGATTGCCACATGCTGGACAGATCCCTGTGCCATACATGTTACATACTCCTGCCATACCATGCAACCCTGTCGATCAAAGCTGCACATGTCATCTATGTCATACATGGTGCGATGACCGCATAGTAGATGTATCATTAACTGTCTGGATCAGTAATGTGGCACTGATGCACCTGGAGGTGGCATAATGGCTGTCGGATACAGCTAGAAAAACCTCACATCCTATGCCCATACATGGCCCAGGGCATACACACTACTGCATGACCTTGCCCGTACATGCTATAGTCGATAACCATCCCTGCGAATAACATCTGGCTAGCCATTGTCCCATGTGTATCACATGTGCAACACAGGCGATACGTGGCAGGATGTTGAACTGCTGTACAGTGCCGTGTAGATGTATATGGCAAAACACATGCATGTAAAGGTTTCCATGTCCATGTCTGCATTGTCGCTGCTCATGTGCATTAAGGCAGTGTATGTGTTGATATGTGACATATACACAGCATCAAGTTCAACAGCATTACTGTGGACACATCCAGGCATGTGCTGATAGGTAAGAACACCAGTACAGGCAAACAGACATGCCCACATCAAGACAGCATTCACATGGAGTATGAGCAATGTAATGAGGTGACACACATATATGGTGATGATATCCAATGCACAACGGCTGTTACATGTGTGTGACACAAACATGTCAGTCGTGTCAGTGTCATGATGATTTGCAAAGATAACTGTTCATATGTACTAGATTTAATACAAATGTATGTGCAGCTGTATCTATGTACATCTCTGTGATACTGTGACCTGTCTCCATCATTATGTCTTTCAGATAATGCCTCGTTCACGTCTGCCAGCGTATAGCTGCCTGGAGGATGATGCCCTCATGCCGTACCGCCATGATAACTATGAGGTATTGTTCAGCCATGTGCCACAGCATGCCCAGCAGCGTGACGACCTGTGGCAGGAACTTCACAGGAGGGTTAATGATGTATGTGGCCATAACTGCATCTATCAGCAGGTGTGCAGACACCGCACAAACCTGATACTACATGCGAAACAGCATGCCAATGCAATCGCCAGGGAACAAGGTAGAACCGGTGGTGGGCCACCAACCCAGCCTCCACTCACACCTACCGAGGAGCTACTGGCCAGCCTGGGGACACCCTCAGAACAGCATCCACAAACACTAGCTGCCATCGTGGAGGTGGGTGTCTCCCAACCACCAAGTCTGGAGTTGCCTGGTAAGTCACTACTGGACATATAACTATTATATCCCATTTAGTTGCATGTGTCACTGTACAATATGTAATGTAACATCATATGCAAGGTATGTTTACACACATGCCGCATACTATAGTATGCTACCCTGTGTATGCACACATGTGCATACTATATGCTATTGTACAGGCGAATGTGTTAACATGCACAGTGCACCCTGTAGCTGTCATACAGTCATGGATAATGTTTAAACTGCTGTGTCACCCCTATACAGGTACCTCTGGCATGCCGCACAGACATCAGTCCATTGCAGGTGAGACAGTTATCAGTATCAGGCATGTTAATGCATAGATCTATTTGCCATGTGGCCAGTTAACACATGTACACATAATGTATGGTCCAGTCACGATATACAGGTCGCATCTGTCATCAATCACTTTGGCTACCCATGTGCAATATATACAAACTAAATGAAACACCGACATGAAACCACAGTATCTGTCATTGCTAGATGTGTGGACAGCTGTGCATACAACAGTGGAGGTGTTGTTCAATGTAGGAATATGTACTATACATTGGAACAACACATGTGTGGTACGCAAACAGTACCACACAGTGAGCTGGGATATGGGCAGCCCACAGGATTGCAATGGGTGCACACATTGTGATGTGCCATCTGACATGTCCCAGACATGTAGTGTTCTGGCTGCAACATTGACTCACTATCCCATAATACATACCCCACATACCAAACATACAACCCTTTGTCTGCATAACCCTGTGGACAGTGATGTATCTGACATCTATGGGTGTATGTCATATGGGACAACACAGACATGTGAGATAGACGGCCATCACAAACATTTGGCCAACACATGTTCACACATGGCCATGGAGGATGGCCAGAGACTTGTAGAAACACACAGTAGATGTGATGTGTACACACCCTGTTGCACATTGTCCACACATGGTCCAACTATAGCCTTTGTTGAATGGTTATATAGTTGATGTGGAACACTGGACATCCTAAATGCCTGTGCACAGCTTGTGGAGGTGTCACTTAATTCGACCATATACGATGTGTTGAACATCATGACTGTGTCACAGCATGACAGTAGTCACCTGTTACAGCTTCCAGGGACATGGACACCACATCAGGCCACAGATACCATACATTTCCCTTGCTGCTGTTGGACTTCACTGTCAGCCATGCACCTCATGTGTGTGGTACATAAATGTCATGTGTGACATGGTGTATTGACAAGTCTGCCATGTGTGGACATGGTTGCCAGGCTAAGACATTTTAGTAGTTGTGTAGGG
The DNA here is from genome assembly GCF_019279795.1 of Protopterus annectens. NCBI lineage: Eukaryota > Metazoa > Chordata > Ceratodontiformes > Protopteridae > Protopterus > Protopterus annectens. The sequence goes on along the minus strand of NC_056737.1, from coordinate 57,640,637 downwards.
ATGTCATCCATAGGTCTTCCAGTGACCTGTCGCATGACACAGCATGGTTTAGTGTGTATACACCTCAGCGACGTGGGTCACAATCCAAAGTAGTTATGTAATGTGTATGCAAGCAGTCATGGCTATGCACTGTGTGTGTATTCCACACTGTATAGCGATATAGACGCCTCATGATGCCATGCAATGGCACAGTGTCTGTACTTCACACTGTATAGCAATGTAGATGCCTCATACTACCCTTCAATGCTCATGCACATCTGCTAAAATTGCATTCTATCTGTAGGGCATACAGACAACACTGCAATGTGATACCCATTACACCGCTGTACATGTGTCAGAACACCATTGTGTCAGACATGTATGCATGTCAATGCATATGTCAGCAGATTACATGTCATACTACATGTTAATGCATCAGCCATGTGTACTGTTAACCTGTGCTGGTCCACATGGTGTATCACAGGGATGCATGCTTACTATCATGATTGTGTGAATTGCATGGCTTCTGATATGACACCTGCTTGCTGTTGTGTGCAACCCAGGGATGTATGCTAACTACCACTATTAATGTCTGAGCTGCATGCCGTCTGCTGTATCACATGCATGCTGCATGCCTTCTGTCAAATCACATGCATGGTCTGTCTCTGTGTCTGTGTGTGCGTGTGTCTGTCTGTGTGTCTGTCTCTCTGTCTGTGTGTCTGTCTCTGTCTCTGTGTCTGTCTCTCTGTGTCTGTCTGTGTGTCTGTCTGTGTCTCTGTCTCTGTCTCTCTGTCTCTGTCTGTGTCTCTGTGTCATTGTCTGTGTCTCTGTGTCTCTGTCTGTGTGTCTGTGTCTCTGTTTATGTGTCTGTATCTCTATTGTAATGTAGAGTCTTTCTTTACATTCACAGGTGATGTAGGTGGGTTACCCTCCTGTGGTCTATCTGATGTTAGTGTCCCCACAGACTCTAGCAGTGATGAACATATGCATGAGGTACAGGCAGGGTTGTCAGGGGCTGAATCTGTGCCAATGGTTGCCATCCCAGCTATATCCCCCTTTTCCCCGCACACAGTTATCATGCCAACACATACCCCATCACCAGTGGCCATAGAGGAAGGACAGTCAGTGTGTGTTAGCTTGGAACAGGAATGTGTGGTGGCTACAGAAGGTGTGTCTTCACACCATGGTGTCAGTGTAATGACTGCAGATGTGCCACACAGGCATGTGACCAGTGCTTCTCGTAGGAGGACCTCTGGCAGACATGCACCTGCAGGACAGAGCACAGCAGCTGGTATCACCAGACGCATGTTTCAGACTGTAATGGTGGCACAGGCACGTGCTGAATGGCAGAACAGAGAAGGGTAGAGGCTTCAAAGGGCTGCTATCCATTATTTAAATAACAACATCCAGGCATTGGCAAATGCTCAACAGCAGATTGCTGACGTTCTGGACAGGCGATTGGGTGACATGGTTGGAATCCTTGACCGTAGCATGGCAATCCGCGAGCATGAGCTGTCTGTGCTGGAACATGGTAGGAGTGAGGCTTAGGCCACATGGACGTAGGCCAGCTACACCACCTGGTGCAGGTCAACATGAATGAGCTACCTCTCATGCCCGCTCCCACAGTGCCAGTAGCAGTGCAGCTGGTGCTGCACTGTCCACACCAGGACACAGCAGGCCACATGGACGTGGCCCTGGAAGTTTCCAATGGGTACACGGTTCCAGTGGACATGTGTCATTGGACAGTAGCCAATCTGTACCTCTGCCTGGTAGTGCCCGTGCAACCCCTGGCAGGCACAGGTCACATGGCCATGGTCGGACACAGTGAGCTGTACATCCTGGTCTGTACAATCTGGAGCTGTCAATAATACCCCTGTGTTGGCCGGACACATGGCAGAACTGTGTGCACACATACACGCACACAGCAGAAACATCTGTAGGGCACCGCAACACCCACATGCATAAGAACCACACATGTCCAATCAGATCACCGGCCCTAACCCACACACATGATGTCATCCACTGGTGCAGTATATGCCCCTGGCAAACATTATCACCCTGTGCATATGATGATGCCTGTGCCGCATCCCTGTCATCCACACCATTGGTGCAGGGACATGCTCATATGGTGTGATGCACAGGGTGAACAGAATAGTGAGATAAGTGTATATTACATTTGTTGTGTACTGTTGACACGCACCAGACATACCATGTAGCACAGGTTTAGAATGCATTGTTATATGTTCACAGTATGTGTCTTGGTAACAACAGTAACAGCATGTTGGTAATCATGCCCTGCTTCCCTCCTTAAGGTCTAATTGCATGTGCCATTACGTTACAGTGTTTGCAGTTAGAGTGCATTGTTGTATGTTCACAGTATGTGTCTTGGTAACAACAGTAGCAGCATGTTGGTAATGATGCCCTGCTTCCCTCCTTAAGGTCTAATTGCATGTGCCAATATGTAGCAGTGTTTGCAGTTTCCCATGTGTAAATGTGGAGTACTCACAGGCATGTATGGCAATATCAGCATGCTATACGTAGCCTCAACCTCACTGTTAGAAAGGCTACCATTCCACAGATGTCCACACATCTACTGATCCAGAAGCATGTGAGCTGTTTAACAGGCTACAGTGGCTAGAGACGTGACATCCATACCGGGTCACATCACAGGTAGAGTGACATGGTGCGGGGGGTTTACACAGCGATCTGGCTAATGTCAAGGATAGAGGCCAGTTGATAGCATGAGGCCTCACTGTGTAGCAGTAATACACTGTCACATTACAGGATGAGAACATGCACAGACATACACAAAAACACACAGTAACATGCCCACACTCATGTGGTCAACAACACTCTAATGCACAATCAATAGTGTTGAGGTGAGGACCCCTGCCTATGTGGTAATCACCTTCACAGTACTGTGCACCCACATGATGCGACACAGAGAATGAACATGTACAGGTAGCCAGTAAGGCTGAGACCGATGGCATCAACAGGGTAGTAGATTGCATCACTATGAGGGGTTAAGGATCCTGTCTGTTCTGTATGGTAGCATACACCCTCACTCCATGCACCAGACATACATACATACATACATACACACACACACACACACACACACACACACACACACACACACACACACACACACACACACACAGACTGTGGAGTCCACAAATGTCATTCACATACAGATAGCTGACGTGTGTGATACACACACCACACCTGCCTATGTCTTGCTTTCTACACTGCAGTATGTACAGATCTCTACAACAGTGTACAGGGGTGGTTAACAATTGGGATGTATTCCCCACCATACGTGGCATATATGGACACACAAGCAAACACACATGGCAGTACTGTGAATCATACACCTGCTATATGATGATATGTCTGACAGACATGCAGCAGTATTGGCCGCATTATGTGTACCGACGCTACCTTCGGCAATTGTGCTGCTATATGCACACGGGAGGACGTAAGTGTTACAGGTGTCAAGTGATTTACAGTCAGTAACACCCTGACCTCTGTGTAAGTTGTATGTCTTCACCTTCAAGTAACAGTAGCATAGTGTACTGTTTGCACATGTCATGGAAGGACGGCTTGTGACACACCTGTGAGCTGTCTTCAGCAAACATCCATCTGCAAAGGTGGACCACCACTTTATGTACACACATCCATCCATACCTGATGTACATACTACCGTACTGTCAGTATTTCACCAAATACAGGTGTCAATGATGGGGCTGCATTGCAACTGCATGTTGTAGTTAGACACAGATAAACTGCATACATCAGCTACTGCACATGCATGGTAGCTGAATGCACACCACTACATGTACATGTGTGTTGTTCCTACATTCCTGTCATGTAGCCATGTTTGTATGCATTGCAATTGGTGGAGATGTGTGATGACATACATGACACATGGACTGTTGTATGATATGATAGTTGTCATGGGTAACTAGTACAGAGGGAATGTTACCTCAGTCAACATTGCTACCTTATGTACTGTTAGCATTCAACAGCCATGGACCTACCTTCCATGTGCATGCATGTGATTGCTGTAGCCACTTGTCTGCACGGAAGACAGCAAAAGCTATGCTATGTACATATGTGTTGTGTGTGTGTGTGTGTGTGTGTGTGTGTGTATGTGTGTGTGTGTGTGTGTGTGTGTGTGGGCCATGTACATATCCACGGCAATTACATGTATGTCATATCCAAACATGAGTGTTTTTTGGTGTACAGCAACAGTCATCTGTTACAGCTGTATAAGACCCAGGGCCCCTGTTATGTGTAGAGCTGACCTAGTTATGAAAAGTGGTATCATTGCATTGCATAACACATGATGGAACCCTGTCAGTACATGTGTAGTCTGCACAGTTGCTGTAGACCTATGTACACACTGTGCCCTTCTGTGTTTAGAATCCGTGTGCATACAAGACAGCCCTTCGCTACTACTAAGTGTGTGAGCATGCCCCGTATGCCATTGTGTAGATGGACACACAGTACATTCCAGACGGATGTGTGCTACTAAGTGTGTGAGCATGCCCAGTGACACCTTGTGTCAGTTATGTGCCTCTGTGTATGGGCATGACCATTGAAATCCTGTATAGCGATAGCGGTCATCCAGGCAACAGATGTCCATACCCCATGTCAGGATGGATTCCTACATTGAACACACTGGTTGACTGTCTTGAAAGGTGTACTGTCTGTGGCGCATCTCGTATCTATGTAGTGTTGTAACAGTGCTCCGTAAATAGGCAGTTGTCCCGCTCACACCACTGCCGTGTGTTTGTCTCCATCTACCCTGGGACAGTTATCTGCTTTTAGACTGCTCACTCTCCATACTCCCTATTGTCTTCTTTGCCTTTGCTGATGATGTCATCCACCTAGAAGTATGTCTCTGGGAGTGCTGTGTTCCAGTAATCTTGGTAGCGCATTCTGTAACTGTGTAATGCTGTAGTGTGACAAGGTAGTTAGATGTATGTTCGACTTCCATTCCTGCCAAGTGTGTGTGTGTGTGTGTGTGTGTGTGTGTGTGTGTGTGTGTGTGTGTGTGTGTGTGTCCGTGTGTTTCTAGCTGCCTGGGGACAGAGTAATACTTTTAGACTGCTCACTCTCCATACATTCCCTAACGGTGTCTTTGCCTTTGCTGATGATGTCATCCACCTAGAAGTATGCCTCTGAGAGTGCTGTGTTCCAGTAATCTTGGTAGCGTGTTCTGTAACTGCGTAATGCTGTAGTGTGATAAGGTAGTTAGGTGTATGTTCAAATCCCAGCCCTGCCAAGTGTGTGTGTGTGTCATTGTGTTTCTAGCTGCCTGGGGACAGAGTAATGCTTTTAGACTGCTCACTCTCCATACATTCCCTAACAGCGTCTTTGCCTTTGCTGATGATGCCATCAATCTAGAAATATGCCTCTGGGAGGGATGTGTTCCAGTAATCTCAGTAGCACATTCTGTAACTGCGTAATGCTGTAGTTTGTTAAGGTAGGTAGGTGTGTGTTCGACACCCCGCCCTACAAAGTGTGTGTGTTTCCAGCTGCCAGGGGACAGAGTAATGCTTTTAGACTGCTCACTCTCCATACATTCCCTAACGGCGTCTTTGCCTTTGCTGATGATGTCATCCACCTAGAAGTATGCCTCTGGGAGTGCTGTGTTCCAGTAATCTCGGTAGTGCGTTCTGTAACTGCGTAATGCGGTAGTTAGGTGTAATTTCAAATCCCAGCACTGCCAAGTGTGTGTGTGTGTTTCCAGCTGCCTGGAGACCGAATAATGTTTTTAGACAGCTCACTCTCCGTACACTCCCTATCAGCGTCTTTGCCTTTGCTGATGATGTCACCCACCCAGAAGTATGCCTCTGGGAGTGCTGCGATGCTGAAACTCAGTAGCACGTTCTGTTACTGCGTAATGCTGTAGTGTGGTAGAATAGACAGGTAGATGCTCGATTCCAAGGCATGGCAGGTGTGTGTGTTTGGCAGTTATACTCTATGTGTTGGTATCTGTGGGTGGCTAGCTGCAGGATGTGTTCAGTGTGTTTTGTTGCTGATTTATATAGTGTCCACAGCCCACATATTCTGCCAAGACACTGGGTTGTCAACACATACATTCGCCAATAGGTCTGGTGAGTAAATGTCAGCAGCCCTACTCGTACCCTTAATACAGTCTGACCTGTGTGATGCAACAAAACACACATGCCTTAATAGTAACAACACTACATGATGCAGGTGGCACATGTAGTTTCCTTTTCATTCCTGTCTAATGCTTTGCTGTCATGTGGTCCACTGTTGTGATATAAATGCAATATCTACATATGTGTGTATATGTATATGTGTGTATGTATGTATATATATATATATATATATCTATGTATATATGTATACATATAATATATATGATATAGAGAGATAGATATAGATGTATACGTATATGTCTGGGGACATCAGCACTATTGAATGTTTGTGCCGAATGATCTGTACGTGATAACCTAGGATGTATGTATATCTGCCATGGCGTAGTGGTAATGCACATTGTCTGTTGTGTGCAGGGTCCCGGGTTGTAGTCGTTTAGACACCGGTTATTTTGTTGCTGGGAAGACCATAGGACATCGAATACAGTGATAGTAAGGCACCTGTTACCAGTTGTGTACGGATCTGAGTGACACTAAGCAGTTATTATTAATTTGGAGGTTCGGAATGGGTCATATAACTATTCATTAGAAGACTATACTATACAGATGAGGTTGACAATAGTGTATCCCATTTATCCCCAGGGTGTGATACTGATCCCTGGAGTGTATGTGTGTAGATAGCCGGATGCAGGGCTTGAATATAGTTGACAGCATGGGAGGGGGGTCAGGCATACTGTACGTACATTGCACACCAGTACCTCGGGAGTGCTCCTGCCTTAGCACACCTAAGCTAGGGGTGTGTCTATACCTACCTGGTGACATTGGGAGGGACAAAAGCAGTAGTGGTGTAGTCAGGGTGAACAGGCTGCACAAACAGGTGATGATCAGCACAATCAGCAGATTACATGGCCAGCCCACACCTGAACAGTACGGTAATGTGAGCAAGCAGCATACACACAGGTTTCTTCCACACTCTACACCACCGGTATATACCTGCGGGGACATTTCACAACACAGTCCAACCAAATGAGAAGGGCTGCAGCATGCAACATAGACCAACATGTGCAGGAGGCTGAGGGCAGTGAGGATGTGTATGCTGCTGAACAACCCTTACTGGGGAGACATAAGACTTTATAGACCCAGGGTGACTTATCAGGGGCTACATGAGCTGGGGATGGTGGAGCACTATGGGGTGAACAGAGACCTCCTACAGAGGCTTGTTGAACTGTGCCTGCCATGCCTGACACATCAAACAGGCCGAGGGAAACCCATCACAGTGGATACCACGGTATGTGTTGGCCTAGGTATACTAGCCACAGGTACCTCCCACAACACAACTGGGGATATCATGGGGATGTCACAGGCATCTGCATCCAGAGTATTGCACCAGTTCACAGACGCCATGTCAACACATGCTAGTGAGCACGTACATGTCCTCAACACATGTGATTAGTAGACCAGCAATATGCATCTCTTCAACCACATGGCTGACTACCCTGGGGTACTGGGTACTATAGCCTGCACACACGTACACATCAAAGCAACACCCGGTGAGTGGGGTAGGGCCTACATTCACTGCAGGGGCATACCCTCCCACAGCTAGGCCATATGCGATGGCCAGGGCATTAGACTGAATGTGTGTGCTGTCTGCCCTGGAAGCTATGATGATTCCGATATATGGAGTATGACACAGCTGTACCACACCTTTGCCAATATAGACATCCCCTACAGTCTCCTAGTGGGGGATGCTGGGTAACCACTGGTGTCGTGGCTGATGACACCCATCAGCAATGCACACACACCTGAACACTCACACCATAATGAGGCAGATGCACAGGCAAGACATATAATTGAGCATGTGTTTGGGATGTTCAGGTCACGGTTCTGGTATCTGGACACTTCCGGTGGTGCCCAGCAGTATTCACTAGCTACATGCACACAAATTGTTATGGTATTTGCTATGCTACACAATCTGATCCTGCAGTAACAGTTGCAGCAGGAACAGCATGGGGTAGGGCCACATGGCCCAACACCACTGCCAAGGCCTGTACAGGCACAGTGTGACTTGTCGAAGGAACTACCTGAGCAGGGCCCAGTCGGCGACAGGGCCATGCACAGTATGACCTGCCCTTTGCAAAGAGGCAACACAAGGCATATGCACTGACACAGTAGGTACCCAGGGATTTGACCCTCTCTGACCCGCACACAGTACAATGGATGCCAAATATTACACTACCTGTGCTCGGCCATGTATAGGAGGTGCACTGTGTGCATCTGACATAGGCAGCCCTCCAGCACCGTCCTCAGGTCAGAACACCCCCAGAGTACGTATATCAATCTAACAATTGGCAGTTGTATTAGAATGTGTCTTTACCCGTTGCTATGGTATGTATGTGAGCATACAAGGGACTTTGGTGGCCGAATGTTAGGGCAGCAGACAGTACACATCCATAGTGGCACCATGACATCTGTAGCACATACGGGGGTCACAAGGGTAGCCAGTAGTACACAGGGTGTCCTAACCCACTGCAGATTATGGGCTGAACATCATGTGTGTCCATACAGCCCACACACGTTCCATGCAGCTGGACAGGTGTGGACCAATACAGATAAATGATATACAATGGCCTATGGATATGCCCAATGAATGACCCCAGCCCCCAGAGACACACACAGACTACAGAAGGCCAGGCAGTTTGATGTACGTTGTGAAAGCTAGGACGTCCAACACCACTATGCTGGTATTTAAAGCTGGGATCTGATGTACACTGGTATCCCTCCAAACAGCAATTTTGGTAGGTCCACACTCTGACATGGAGTACCTGGCATACCAGTACAGTACTGGCGGATGTGTACAACTGTTAGCTGTGTCCCTGTCCAACATACACATGTGAGAGTCATGTGCGCCACCCCTGGTGCTGTGTAGGACTGTGGATGCGGTTGGATGTCCCCCCACGCTATGCAGAAATGTCGCAACTGTCAATGCCACATGACCATTAGCTACCCTGCAGACACAGCATGACACCTGTCTGTAGAATGGTGGGGTTGGCAACACAGTACTGACTATCTGGACATGTAACACATGCGATGCAGTTGACCATACTTGGCATGCTCACACATGATGGTATGACGGTAATGTCGCTCGACAACATGCATAACAGTCATACTGGGCATGCTCACACACTGATACACAGGACGGCCAGGCCTGCAAACACCAGTGGTCCGGACATATCTGCCAGTACATTGCTATACTGTTGGATGACTGTGCTGTATGGTGTGTGTGTGTGGTCTATTGTCTGTACATATGCCATGGTGTATTGTTAATTCACATGAGCTATGTGTGCAGGGTACTGCTACCAACACGTGAATAGGACAGTTCTTTGCAGACAGAACGACGCCTTTGGATACGGAGTGGGTAAGGCACATTCCAGCAGGTGTGAGCAGTTGTGCATGGGTTTGCACAGTGTTAAGCACTGCTGATCTCTGGTTACAACACCTTATACCCGTTCAGACTCCACATTTCTTTGACAGTGCACTACTGGCATACTGGTAGATGAACACGCTTACACCCGCTCGCTCGCCGACATTTGTGCATACATTTGTCACTCATGATGGGTGTGTGTGATCCCTTGTGATGTGTATTACATCAGACTACATGACTACAGTATCGGGTATGTCTAACCATTTGGCGATGGCAGGCATTCGACTGTACAGACTCTGTGGCCTGTCCAGTGACATAATCATATTATATGCGTGTTCCTCATGATCTGCTCCCATCTGCCTGATAAATGGAAACCGACACTCTGCAATGCTGACATGTGAATGTTATTTTGTTAACGCAGCTGTCCTCCGGGTCATGCTACTGCATACCTACTGTACGTTTTCCATCTTTCAGATTTCACGACGGGAGACTGTAGGAGTAACACCTTTCCCACTTTGCATGGGACAGTCCCTCATTAGGCATATGTCATGTGACAATACTCTAACCATTGCAACTGTCCTGATTAGGGGACATTCTCACTTTCTACGTGTCTGTAATAGTTGCTTGTTACAGGTCTTGTATACCTGACACATCGATATGTTATATGAAGTAGCATAAGCAACTTGACTACGCTAGACTATGCTTTGATTTGTGCTGATATGTATATTTATGTACTATACATGGCTGTAGGTATGTTCTGCCCTGGTACGTCTGACATTTCTACAGAGCAGGTCCCACTTTGGCCATTCAGAATGGTGGCGGCCCTATAGGTCCTATATGTAGAGCTATCACATGTGTCAATTCAGCACATACCCACAGCCAGTAGTAAACTGACTACCTCAACGGTTTGCATATGTTAAGGTTATTCTTATAGCATTATAATTGCTAATACTGTTTCCTATTACATGTAGCTGTTTCTGATACAACATATTAATTTCTGACACCACTACACACAATATATGGCCTCCTTTCCTGAACTCACAGGCCATGTGCCATAACATTCATTTTGCAGGACACAACTACCCAGACAGGTGTGTCCCTCAAAGGCGTACGGGTGGTAAACCTCATCTATTATGCTATCATCTACCTAAGGTGGTCAGCAAATTATGCACTTTCCGTCACTAGCAGACCTCACATACTAATGGGGGAGAATGATCACTGAATCAGGAACACTGCATAACACCCTGTGGGACACATTTAGATGATTGGTTCTATTAACCAGACACATTGACAGTCACAGAGCATATGTATTCATTCACGTTTGTCGAGGTACATGCTGTTTATGACTCATACATGTTGTCATCTGTCATTACCTGTATCCCACCACCTGTCCACCTAATATCACTAGTTCTGGAAGTGTTTAGTTGGACTTTGTTACATTCTGATTCATAACTATGGACGTCCATGCTAATTGGGTACACGGCACTGATATGGTCACTATGTATTCCCCCGATGGTTTACAGACTATCCGGTAGATGTGCTCTTCAAGTATGGGGGGTATAGGTGTCTACAATGCCCACATAGTAATATTAATGACTTCCACTGGGCGGGCCTTCTACATCTCTGCCAACCAGCACCTGCACACTTAAGCCCATTATTGCATACCCATGGTTCACCTACCTGTCACCCCTCTACAGCACTCATGAGAATGACTTACTGTGAGTGCAGATGGGGAATGAGCACACCCCTACACATTGCCCAGTCTCCCCATCTCAGGACACATGTCGTACGCTTTGTCAACCCATGTGTTATTACACTTGCACAACCTACTGTTCTGTGTACAGCTACATCCTGCTTGCGTCAATCACTACAGGTTGCCTGTATAGTGAATTTGTGGTGTCCCGCAAGGGACCCCGTTATCCATGTTTAAAGTGTAGACCTTGCAGATCGCTCCCATTGGTACTTTCCTGCTGGTGGCTTGGAATACAGCAGTGTATTTACCTTTATTGCATGTCTGTATGTCTGAACAGCCTAGCCGGGCAGTGTGGGAGGTAAAACGTTTATTTATTGGACCTCCCAGTGACATATGCCCAGTCTGAACATATGTTACCCCTAATTGCTGTAAAGTAACCTAGTTATGTACATGTGTATATCTACAATGACATATATATTTGTTTTGTGTGTATGTGTATATATCAATACCTGTTGTATGTGTATATATATGTATCTATCTATATATATATATATGTATATATCTTTGTGTGTGTATATATATATATATATATATATATATATATATATATATATGTGTGTGTGTGTGTATATCAATATATATATCTATATGTATATATATTTTTATCTATATATACATCTGTGTGTCCATTAACCAATACATTTCCCGGACATAGACACTTACACATGCATATTGGGTTTTATCTCTGCTTCAACAGCATACTATTGCCTTAGTCATTATGACACTGACACTTCACTCCGGTGAACTTGTGATCAGTATACTGCACGTTATACAGCGGACAGATGTCGCATGTTTTTCATGTCTGGGGTACCGCTGATAAGTGTGATGTGATACAGTGTCATTCGACCTATTACTCGTATGCACAGCCCATTATTCCTGCTACTGTGTTTGTTTCTGTGCACATTCATATTATTAATGTTAATAGAATGAGTGCTTGTGTTGCAGAGATTGTACATCAACATATTGATGTCTGCATGTAGTTGTGTCTTTCTGCTTTTCCCAGTTTGGGGTTGTCACAGCAGAACTCCGTTCCGCTCATGGTTGGCAGATAGGTTTTACTTTCCGGGCTGCCAGCCCTGACGCACAACCTCTGACGACGGTATGCCCATTCACGCATATCTCCATGCAGACGACGCTCTATCTGGGAATCGCACCTACATACTAGCTGACCTCCACGGGCCACTCCATTGCAACCGGCGCAACATACCCTAGCACTCCTGTGTCCATAATCGCATATCCATAGTTTCTCCAGCACACACGTGTTGAGTTTCCACCCATAACAGCCATTATCCACCTGAAATCGCAGCCATGACACACCTTTACACATTGCCCTCTCCAGACTGTTTGGGGCCTACACACATTTTGTACCACCTTGTGTATTCACAGGGTCTCCCTCCATTCATATTTGCACATACGTGCCTTTCCTGGTGTTATGGATGATGAGCGATTTGCGTGTTTCAAGTGTAGGTGGTCACAACATGAACTACATTCCATCTGTGTATAATTTTGACGTAGCACATCAACAATGTTATGGCCACTGGTATAACCCTGCCTCTGGTGTGCATAGCGGTGCTCTACTCACTCTTGTGCAGCTTTATCTGACATACGCTGCGAGCACTTTATAATACCTTACTTGCTCTAGATTCCCTTCACAACCCTTATGCTTGCTTTCGTCTTTCTTCGTTCATTCTTAGATATATATATATATATATAGAGAGAGAGAGAGAGAGAGATAGATAGATATATAATTGCATATTTCTTTTATGTCTGTGGATATTTATCTATACACACCCATATATATATATATATATATATATATATATATATATATACACACACACACACACACACATATATATATATATATATATATATATATATATATATATATATATATATATAAAAGTTACAGCTGTACAAGACAACATACATTTGCTATGCTACAAGCTGCTTACACCCGTGAAGGCGCACTTGCATCTACTTATTGTGAGTTACATATGTTTACTGCCACTTCTTTGTGATTACATGTGCCTTATTCCTTATGACAGTACCACTTTGATGGAATCCGGTTTACGGCCCCATGTGAGACACGAGTTCACCCTTACATGTTTAAATGTTGGCTTTACAGCACAGAGGCATTCATTACACAATAAATAAATATGTGCTATAGTCGTACTTGAACCGGGAACGCCTTTACGTTAGGCGGATGCTCTAACCATTACACTATTGTTGTTCTGCCTCATTTATATGTGTACCCATGCTTCATAGCTACTATAACATACGCCTCACCACTTCACTTACCCAACAGGCATCCATTCTCCTGCTGGGAAAACTGCAGTACTACACTTCTGACATTCCCTATTTCCTACTGCTCTGGACCCGTGCTGCATGTCTACTCACTCCAAGGATATTCCGAACTCCTACGCTTATAGTCCTGGCACATACGTGTGTTTGATTGTCAGGGTGTTCATGTGCTGGTCCGGGTTTAGGCTTGTCTGACTGTTGACTAGAACTTCCCTGTACCTGTTCAAATGTCAGACGTAGCTCATGGACAGAGTTAGTCCCGATTTTAACATTCTACCTGTGTTTACAGACGCAGGTGTTTGGGCACCTCTGACTACATTATTAGGTCGGCACTACATAATATAGGGTGCGGAGTGATTCCACTACATAATACAGTGGGGGGGGGGATTCCACTGGTGTTTCCCTTCACATTTGACTATTTCATTCATTCATATATATGCTAAATATTATTCTGGACATCAGTTATAAATTCACTACAGGTATGCAATAGTCCTGTCAACAAATGTGACAATTGGTTGGTGTACATATTTGTACAGACCTCTGTGATACTCGGGGACTAATTTCTACAGTGACAGGGACAAGGCTATGACAAATCAGGGACAATCACGGACACTTCTACAATATTAGTACTATTAACTTGAAACGTGTTGACACATTCGTATTACTACTTATTTTATGCAGTTAAATGCGTGTATTACTCTTAATTGTTGTCATTAGTCATTCTCATTCAACACCTTTCCTCCAAAGGTCACTGGCTTTGTGAGTGATTAAGAGGCTGGCCAGTTATTGTGCAAATTCTCTAACCATTGGCAGGGTTGCCGCATTGTCATATGTTCAGGATGGGATATATTTTGGGGACACCAGATTGTTTAGGCCAACATATACTCACGGTTAGTGCGGGTTTAGAACATTCATTATTTTCCTAGCTGAGAGCCTATACCTTTAGCACTTTAGTTGTTAGTCTGCTTCTTGTACGAATTATGTATTTTCTATCCTGACATGACTGCTTTAGGAAAATGTTACATGCAGTATGGTACATAGTTATTTCCTATAATCACAGGACATTTGGCATTGTATCATTGTTGGTTAGGACACACCTACCCAAACAGTGACTGTCCCTCACACAGTGGATCAGGGGGTACCCTGTTTATGTCAGTGCTGTCATCACCCTATTTTCAAGTGCCACTATGCGAATGTGTACAATATAGTCTCTCGATTATTCATGTGGGGACACGTGCGTCACGGGCAGGTGTTTGATCCTGGGTAGTAGGTTCGGCATGACCGTCTAGGGCTGGACAGTCTCGTGCACCACTACTGCACATTCAACTTGTGTCCAGATGTCTACAGGACTGGACATCGTGTCTTGATGCACATTCTGATGTTTACACAAGTTACTTATCCCATGAGGGATATCCAAAAATTTAACAAGACCAATAACGACCATTCTTTTGGCTTTACGAAAATGTGTTGGGGGTTTTACATGCAAGGGATACATAGCTTGCAATCCTGACACTGCCTAGGGTGACACTGCCTACTACATATGAGTAGTGGTCACTATGTGTAGATGTGCTAGTAGACCAAGTATGGCTGGATTTGGTGGACATTCAGGTATGGGGGTGGGTTGTGTGCTGTGGAGTGGATGATGGGTATTCAATTATGCATCCAGGTGTGTTGCATTTGAATGGGCCGGTTCCATCAGGACCATTCTGTGGATATGTGCCGGCGACGTTTCTGTACATTTGTATCGCACATTTTAATATTCATATGTTTGTGTGATTGTGTTCTACAGTATGGCCTGTCAGGTTGTATTGCAGATGTGTATACTTGTTCTTTGTGTTTCTTTCTGATTCACCCACTGCTCCCTCATACTCCTCCAGTTCACCTATTCTGCATACAACACAGTCTCGGCTTTGAGGATTATACCATTACCCATTCCCCCTCCCCCACACACATATTCCTGACACTCCATCCATCACTGCTTTGGTTGATGGCCCATGACACGGTCAAGGTAACACATTGCATACACTACATATGTCAGGTACCTGTATGGTTGTGTGGACTACCCTGGCATGTTTCACCTTCCACATGCTGTACATCACGCACATAGGTACAAGCCCATACCTAACTTTCATGGCATGGTTGGTACACTCGGGTAATACCCGTTCAACTGTGACACATCCTGACAAGTACAGCTTGGACCACATATGTGCGGATTTTGGCCGACTGCTATGATCATTGGTAGGGTGCCACCTTTTCATATGTCCAGGATGGGATATATTCCGGACACATATCCGATTGTACTGAACAACACATACCCACTGTCAACACTATGGATAATACTTTTCCTTTCTGCCTGCATGTTAGCTTATTGTTGTAGCAGTTTATATGCTCCTTCTGTTTCGTTTTCTTACTTATTCTATTTCTTGTCACATGTGGTATGTTACATATGGACATACCTATTGTATGTGACTATTACATGTGTTTTGGGATATAATTCTGTCATACGGTCGCTAGATATTTACATTTATCATGGTTTTGTTATGGACACATCTAGCCAGCTGTGTACTCTCCCTCTCAATGTGGGACAGCTGGTGACCCTGACCATTGGCCTGGACGTAGCTATTGGCGGCGCGCTAACATGATGCGTTTCACTTCCACTTGGTATAACTATCTACACTGCATTGAAATACGGGCACATGGTTTTCAATGTCATTTATTTGAGGGATGGGGACTCGTTATTCCCTACCGTGCATTTGTGTTTGCTTCTTAATTTTGTGTTCGCAGGGACTGTCTTGCATGCTTTGCATAAGTTTCAGTATCCACGGACACTGACAGATGTGATTACTATTGCAGGCGAATTGTTATATGCAAGCATTTTAGGTTGCACGTTGACAGCTGACATTTCCATGCCTCTGTGCAGCACTTCGACACGCCCTATGCACTCGTTTCCTATGCACGTGGCTGTGGTGACAGCGCGCCTTCATTAATATGCATTTGGTGCTACTGCGCCATCTACATGCCGCACGGTTGGCGCAAGCCTAACGCCGGCCTTGCAGCGAGCTTCATGAATCCTGGGGTAGAACTTCAGTGCAGTTAGACACTTAACAAGACAAACTGAAACAGGATACCACAACCAGATTAACAGAGTCAGAGAGTCTCAGAAGAGCAGGTTCAGGGAAGCTATTGCAGCAAAATAAATAAATAGCATAACATAATAACATAATAATAACAAAAATAATAATTAGATCCTAGCAGGGTAAACAAAATCAAGTGGTCCAGTAAAATAAACCAAACCAGAAGGATACTGAAGGATTAAAAGAAGCAATACATTCCCAAGGAAAATTAATGAAGACAGGTGATTCATGGTAGCACTAAAGGAATAGTCTGCCATCATAATTAACTGATTCATGTGTGCACGACAGTTTTAGAGGACAATTGAATCCAGGGGTCAATCTGCCTTAAAAGAGTCAGGAAACTTGCAGCAGATTAGTAAAATAATGAAGCCTTAATTTCCACAGTGTCCCCAGAAAACTGAGTGTGTTCTTGGTAGTGGTAATCTAAAGGTATTTTTTCTGTATAACCAAAGATATGTTTCTGTGCTTTAAAGGATTAACTGAGCCAAGATGTTACAACAGAATTAACAAAGTTAGGGGAATCACAGCAAATTTATTAAAATGGTAAATTTAGTTATGGGCAGTGTCCCATGTAATTAAGTTTGTCCTGCATACTAATATTCTGAAATTGGTTTTCAGTATGACCAGAGGTATGTGTGGATTTTAAATGGTCAAGAAAAGTGCTAGACCTTGGGATTGCTCAGCCCATGAGATTTGCTGTTACCTATTTGACGTAATAGTTACACAAAGCACTACACAATCTGATATTTCTTTGATAATCTTTTTTAAAAAAAATGCTGAAATAAGATGACCTAGTCTGGTTGGGACAATCTTAAACAGAGAGTCCACAACTAAAACCTAAAACTGGCTGTATTAAAGATAGACACCTGTCAAAATGGCAAATACATTCTTTGAGTGCTTAAAAAACAGCATTTACAGAGATATGTATATTTTTTAATGCGGAGTAGAAGTTGTAACATGAGGTTATGAGTACAGAAATTGAAATTTCTTACACTCCACCTATTTGGACTCTGCGATGTTTTGACTGACAGATTGCCTGCACTGCACAGTAATCAGCTAGAAGAAGTAGTAAGAATTGTAGTAGGGATATGGGTGTCAGCAGGCATACAGAGTGTTTACTATGTGGGGAGTCCAGGTCTATATTATATTCTCGAAAGCCGACAATATCGAACCTGATATTATCGACACAAGAATAGTGAAAGCGCACATCGAACATGTAAACGGAAATCTCCGTAAGGGGAGATTTCTGTTTACTGAAATGTAGTGTGGTCTGGGACTTAGTATATTTAAGTAGCGGGTGGTGTGAGGGGTGCAGGGGGGCTTGTCCCCCTGCTTAAACCTGTAAGGGTACTTTTTTATTTTTTATTTTTTGTTGTTTTTATAAGTTCGATGTTTGAAGACATCGACTATATGGTGTTCGATGTTTTCAATCGTTGATCTTATAATATAGACCCGGGGAGTTCCACTACTGCAAAGCTACTTAACAACTCCCTATCTCTGTAATAACCAACTGCTGAACTTTGACAGGTATTTTGACAGTTAACGTGGGAAATTCCACAGTTTGACAACTGTTTTGGACACTCATAAAAAAATTGTCAAATGCTTCCATTTGACAAAAACTGTCAAACCGCAAAACAATGCACTGGAAATTTACATTATGTAAAACCATTTCTTTTCCTGTTTGGTATTTGTTCTCTAAAATATCAACTGCCAAGGAGAATATCAATGTAAGAGTTCCATTCCATTATGAGACCCCCATGTCACTCCACTTGTTAAAAAAATCCTTTTGAAATTGTGGACCAATAGAAAAGAAGAAAGAAAGAAAGAAAATAAAAGGTTCTCTAACAAGCTGAAGATCTCCCAGAAATTCAGAACTGCAGAAAGAAGCTTCTACTTGCTGCGGTCACCAACAAAAAATATTTAAGCAGCTTCATAGCCTTAACTACATAAATGAATGCCAGTACTACACTCTCATTTGATCTTCAACTCTGTAGAAGTCCCAGTCACCATCCTTCCAACAGGCAGAACATGGGGCAGCAGCCACCTTCACAGTACCCTATCTACACTACTGGCAAGGGTGAGGTATAAGTAATAAAATGTTGCTAGGTTTATAAATTTATTCAAGCCTTTAGTGCTTTTTTTGTATATATATATATATATATATATATATATATATATATATAGATATCCAATTAACACCCCTAGCGCTTTATGACATTCAGATCTTTTATCTGTCTGTCTTCTTTATTTAAGTAACCTACAGACTAATAATAGTCAGTATCAGAAAACACAAAGACGTGTTAACAAAATAGCTTTTAAGTTTGTTACTCTATGCTCTCCTGCAATAGGGAAAGTAATCATGGTTTACCAGTTATTATTAATATTTTCATATTTGCATTTATATTTTTATAACGGAGAGACCTATGTGATATTGAGGGGTATGGTCTGAAATGCCATGTTAGGAGTCAGAAAAATATATTGTCAGCATCCATTTATATTGCCCTCTACTAAAGATATTGCTATTTGTTTGCTAGTAATTATGAAAATAAGCAATATTTTCATATGTACTTAATATTTCGAAAAACAAGAGACTTGAAAACTATTGCATGGCATCAGATGAAACTTAGATGTTGAAGAAAACTGTAATTGATATTTGCACTGTAAGTTGCAAATCTTGACTGATATGCAGTGTTATTTATATTACTAATTATACAATTAAGCATATGTTTTCAAATTTCTGTAAATTGCTCAATAAACATGGATTCAGAGAAGAATTTCTAGCTTGTTGGTTAACAAACATGTCCTAACAATATATGTCTATGTTTTACAGTTTGCAAGATATGAACATTTGTGAAAATTTATGAAAGAAAAATACAATTCTGGATGTATCTGCATATAGTACAGTATTGATGGAAAACTATGAGATGGATCTGTTAACAGCTACACTAAGTGCAGTTAACATGTAGGTGGTGCAGCACACTGCGTACATGTTAGTGCATCATTCGTTATTCATTAAATGACTCTAAACTAGCGTAGAGCCACAAAACAAAGGTAAATAGGAGAGTATGCTAAGGACAGCATAAGTAGCCATATTATGCTAGTTAACCAATCCAACATGGCAGAACTATTCAGGAAGTTATAAAGTAATTGTATACACTCAGTATAGCCATTTGACCTGAAATCCAGAGCTCTTTGGATTACAGCTACGATTACACTTAGAAAAAATTACATCTCTAGTTGTTGCTGCCATAATTAGCCTATATGTACAGCAGGCTTTAATTAAAGGTGCTGCTGCTTCCGCTAGACCTCGGCCAGGCAGAAGCGGGGTGCTTAGATCCAGTTTGACTTATCATGGACTTCATTACTCAGAAATTGGAGATTGATACTGGGTGGATAGAGAAACAGTAGAGGAAATATGCAACCTGTGAAACCTCGCCTGAGGCCCAGGGGAAATTGTGGAGATTTCAGGATTCCTGATACTGCAGGAATTCTGCCTTTTGTTGTAAAGTATCCGTTACCACACCTAAGCTCAAAAGCTTTTACATTAAGAGGGTTTTTCTGCACTCTGGTGGGAGCAGAGGGCTAATTCAACCAATCTGAGTTGGAAACTGCTATTGGAAGGCTAATGGAAGGCTTATTGTGTGTGTTTATCTGATTGTCCTGAGGGCTTAACTGTGCAAAATTCTTTCATTCTGCTGATATAAAAGGCTTGAATTTGCACAATGTGCAAATGCAGTTACCAGTGCTTTGTATATTAAGTAAACCTCTCCATTTTTAAATTATCCATAGGAAATGCTCTCCATAGTCTCCCACTGTTCATAGCTGCTCAAAGAGCTGCCAGGTTGTACAGACTGCAGCACCAGTTCATTTAATAGCATACTATTAAACTCTCTTACTTAGAAATATAAGTGATGCTCCCCTACTCCTTCCCATCTACTGCAGATCTGGTATAATGGATAAGCTCTTCCCTGTCATCTCTGTTTTTGGCCTATTGAATATGAGGCAGTGTAGTACCTGGCTCATATTTACAGGCAATCACTTAATTTTAGAACATATAAACACAGTGTGTGAGAGATGAAGATACACAATGTCATTGGAGGCAAATCTCTCACATACACATACAAAAAATGCAAACCAGGCTGTCAGTGTTACACACAAAACATTCACTACCAACACTAAGGAACAAACACATTGACCCACAGATGCATAGGTACTCACTTGTATTCCACCCAAACCTCCAAGACCTCCTAAAAGCATTTCACAGGGGCCCCGCACACACTTTTAAAAGACAACACCTCACACAACACATAACTCTGAAAATTATAATAGCCCTGCTTCCAAGCCCATAAGGCAACACACCAAACAGCCAAACATGCTAGTTATTGGGGATTCTATTGTAAGACATACTGATGTGCTCCTTACCAGGATAAACAAGGAGAAGATTACAGTGAGCTGTCTATCTGGAGCCAGGATTCAGCAGATCAGGCATGTACTTAGGTCTTTAAACCACAAGTACCAGTATGACACTGGCATAATACATTTGGGTGTAAATGACCTAAGACATACCTCACTGGAATACATAAAGAGAGACATGATGGAGCTCTCTGAATATGTGTCCCAGGAGGGTATGAATCTAGTCTTGAGTAGCATACTACCTTCACCAATGATGATGCCACGGTACTGGCAAAATATGATTGACTTCAACAGTTGGCTTAGTTTCTGGTCTTACAGCAAAGGGAGTCAATATCTGTCAGCCTGGGGAGACATAATTGACAAACCATGATGCTTTCCCAGAGATGGTTTGCACTTATCACTAGTTGGCTTCTGGATACAGGCAAAAACTTTATCTACCCCATTAGTGCCTGTGACAAAATGAGATACTGCCAGCACAGCTAGCTGGAATTTTATAAATAATTATATGCCATTTGTGAATATCAAAATGATAAAATATGCTTGTGTTACAAATGTATTACAACTGTATGTCATGTGTGTATCAAACTGCTTGTACAGACGTGTGTGATGAAAAAGGTATTTGCAAAGTGCTGTGTTTGAAATGTAACCACAGTGTCCCCTACTGGAAGAGAACAGAAATGTACATGCAGTATTGTAACTGTTTAAATGTATATATTTTAACAGTGGAAACTAGAATACAGGAGGTTAACCTCAGTCCACCAAACTTTAGAAAAATATCTGAAATTAAATTTCTTCATAAGCTATGCAATAAAGAGAGTATCTCTCAAGTTTTCAATGCAGCTCATAGCTCTCAACTTCTTAGAACAAAAAGTCTGGACAAAGCCAAATTGGGGGACAATACCCCAAAATAGGGACACATTTTAAACATTGCTCTTATAAACTTGGAAAATTGATAGAATAAAAGGTCTTGCTTTGCCATGCACTTTCTGAAGAATATGAAGTCTGAAACTCAAATGTCTATCATTATTTAATGAATTTAGTCCTCATTGATTTGCCACAAAAATTCAGAAATCTACAAATTTTATGAGGAATACACCACACATATGAGACATGCATCTGGACATTCTGCAAAAATCTGGACAGTTGAGAGGTATGATGCAGCGAGAGACACAAAGTCTGTACTAGGAACCTTTCTTTATTGCCCTTATAGGTTCATAGGTTCATAGGTAGGTACTAGGCTATTGGCCCTAGGGCCTATACAAGCCTAGCCAAAAATGTACCCTGGCTTTCTCCACCCAAGAAAATTATTTTCCTGTGCCCCTGTCAAGCAGAACCACAGAAGTGATCCCCAGGGTGAATTTCCTATTACCCATTCAATCATCAAGATTTTTCTTGAAGAGTGCTAATGAGGAGCTCTGTTTGACATAGATAGGTAATCTGTTCCAGAGTATGGGAAGTCTCTGGGACAGGAATCTATCCCTCCAGCATGTTCTGTATATTGTGGTGACAAGGTTTAGGTCCCTAGAGCGTGTAGCTCAGAGGGATTGGGATTTCTTTAAGTGGAGCATGTTCAACAGCTCTGGGTTTGACATAGCTTTGTATGTTAGGCAGAGATCGCCTCTGAGTAGGCGATATGCGACAGAGTAAAGCTGGAGTTTTTGAGACGGACTGCATAAGGCATCTGTTTGAGGCCAGTAATCCTCTTTGTGAGGTATTTTTGCGGCCTTTCCAGTTGTTGTAGATGTCTTGTGAGGTACATATCAAAAGGAGTGTTGTACTCTATAATGGGTCTAATGAGTGATGAGTAGAGGGGAACAATTACCTCTTTTTTTCTGGATGAGAAACCTTTTGTGATGAGGTGTGCCATGTAGAAGGATTTCCTGACCACTTTGACGATGTGATTATCAAAGGACAGACTACTGTCCACCTGTGTCCTAAGGTCTCTTATCACACTTTCAGTGTTAAGTAGACTACCGCCTATGTGGTAGTTCATGGGTACAGAATTTTTACCAAAGGGGATGACTGCACTTTTTGGCATTGAGCTTGAGACCATGTCTTTGACACCAGGCATCTGTCTCAGTGAGGCCCTTTTGTAGGATGTCCACATCGTTAGGAGTTTTAATTATGGCTCCTAGTTTGCAGTCATCTGAGAATTTAGTTAGCCAAAGACCTTCTGTGTTAGCCTGTACTTCAGAGAAGTAGATACCAAACAGGAGAGGACCCAGGACTGAACCCTGTGGTACTCCACTTGTCACTGGTCTGAAGTCTGATTTGGAGTCTGCTACTTTCACAGTGTGGGTTCTTTCAGTAAGCCAGTTGGCAACCCATCTTGTGGCATAGGGAATTATACCTAATTTAGTGAGTTTATCTATAATTCCAGAGTGGGGGATGGTGTTGAACGCCTTGGCAAGATCTAGCTAGGCTGTGTGAACAACCTTACCCTCATCCATGGCCTTGGTGACTAATTCAAAGAAGTCTATCAGGTTTAGGAGACATGATCTGCCTTTTACAAACCCATACTGTGTGGGGTCCAGGGTTTGGAGATCTCCAATATCTTTGTTTATGAGTTCCATGATGATACGTTCCATGGCCTTGCAGACGAGGCTCGTCAGGCTAATGGGGCGGTAGTTCCCAGAGTCTGTTGTGGCCCCCCCTTTGTGGAGTGGGATAACTGTCACGGTGTGCCATTCATTGGGCACAAAGCCTGAGGTGAGGCTATGATTGAACATGGTACTTAGGTGGGGTGCCAGTTCATTCTGTAGTTCATGTAGAAGGCAGCCTGGGATGTTGTCAGGTCCCATGGATGCTGTGTTTTTGGCTTTGGAGAGTGACGTTTTTACCTGTGCAGCTGTGATTACAGGAACTTTGCATTCTTCTGGTATAAAGATGGGCCCTTTAGGGGGTGAGAGGGGGGTAAAGTTAGCACTGAACCTATCTGCCAGGATGTTGGCAATATCAGTTGGTTCTGTATATTTAGTGTCATTGTGCTGTAACTCAGAGCAGATCTGAATGTTGCCATTGAGATTTTTAACATAGCTATAGAATGCTTTGTGGTTGTCATTAGTATCAGTGGCAATTTTGTTTTCATAACTAGCTTTGGAGGATTTTATGAGGGATCTCAGCTTCTTACTGATGCTGACCAGGGAGTTCCTCCAATAGTGGGATTTTACTCCTTTTTGCAACAGTTTCTTTCTTCTGTTGTAGAAATAATTTATGGAAGAAGACCACCAGATTGGCTTCCTTTTTTTGGAGGATAGCATCTTGGTTCTGTTAGGGATAGCATGATCCATGCACTCGTGTAAGTGCTTATAAAGTGCATTTGTGTTGGATTCAGCAGTCATACCTCTATTTTCCATCTGCATGGGTGTCATGAAGTTTGCCACTTCTGTCTTAAGAAGCGTGAAGTTGGCTTTGGAGAAATTTTTTACGGTTGGTTTCCTAATGGGGGGTGTAGTGAACTAATCGCTACTTTTGAACCACAAAGGAATGCAATTGTTTTCTGACTTCCAGCATCTGCTAAAGATCTGAGCAAAAATTCTTATCTGTATATTTTTACAGCTAGATGCTAAATGCTGCCAGCTTCTAGCAATGGGGGTTTTGGCCTGGGAACTAGAAGTCAGATGACCAGAAAATATGTCATTGTGCAAGCTATCCCAGCAGTAATATTTTAGATATTAATTTGAGAAGTCTCTTAGTGAGACAAAGCATTCTGTATTTGGTCTTGGACCTGACAAGAACCATTCACCACAACATCTGCCAGTATAATTCTGTTAGATACAGTCAGAAATTTACTAAAGCTTATTTTAGATGCTTCTCTTTATTTGTGTGAGCCTGTACTGCAAAGTTATTTTAAATATTTCCTGTGCTTTTGAACTCTGATGTCACTGTGAATTTATATTTAGTACTGTCTTGTTATTTTATATTTTATTATTAAATTTATTTAAACATTTCATTGTGGCTGATCTGTGTAGAGATATTTATGTTTTGAGAATACTTGCATATTTATTTGGTGATACTGTGTGAGCAAATCATAATAGCCTTGATATTGGTCAAACTACCATTTGTATTAGTATTAATATTGCATAGTAAGACTGGACACCCTTTGTTAAGGGCCATAAAGTAGCTGATAAGGAGAGACTGGTGGCAGTGGAAACTACCTTTTAGTCTCGGCAGGAGAGGGCATAGCCTTTCCCAGGTGTGTGTGTATCTGTGTAAATCAAACCTCAAAAAGTGTGTGTGTCAGCTACTTGGGCAGGGCCACGAAGTACTGGTTGATAAACAGAGGGTGCTGGGAGGTCTTGGCTTGGTCACTCAGCTGAGATCCCAACTCTATAGCTGTGCCAGTGGGGAGTCTTATTGGGGTTCTAGACGAATAGGGAGAAATCAGCCCTGGACTGACTGTGGTCTCTGTGTGCTCTTAAGGGAAATTACACTTGATGCAGACAGCTGCATCTGGAAATATAGTGTGTGTACCTGTCATCCTCTCAGTGAACATCCCCCACTGTTGCCAGTGGTGAGGATTGAGGCTCCTTGATTACTGGTCCAGTGGAGGGTCATCACATCTGGTTGGCAGTGGTGGGATCACCACATCACATACTGGGATTCAGTGATGTGGATACTGAACTCCTGTAGCCTGTAAACAGTAGTCACTAAATAAGGTGTCTGTACTCTCAAGCGGCCACATGGTAGACATTCAGAGTTTCATATCACAATAATTTTATTTATTTTTTTATTTTTGTTAGTTTGGTTAGTCAGGGAGAGCAGGAAAGGATGTCATCAGAGGATTATGGAAATCTGGCAAGGAAGCAGTTGGCTGAGATGTGCAAAGCCAAAAAACTGGGGCTTGCCAACCTGACTAAAGGAGAAATGATTGGAGCCTTAACCACATCTGCATCACAGACTAGCAACCAGGACAACCAAACTGGGGATGTACAACTCAGAAAATGGATAGTTCAACTTTGCCTCAGATGACTTAAAAATCCATTTGGAGTTAAAGACACTTGAACTGGAGGCCAGATGTTTGGAACTAGAATCAACAGAGAGACTGAGACATCTGGAAGCCAAAGAAACTGAGGCACAGAAGCAAAATGAAAAGGCAATGCTGACTTTTTGCCAGGGTCATGGAGGTAATGGGGAAGGGAATAACTGAACCCCCGAAGCAATAAAGGTCAATAATTCTTCCAGAATTTACAAAAGGTGATAATTTTAATAGTTTTATTCATAGCTTTGAAAGGGTATGTAAACAGTATAATGTTGATCAAAGGCTCTGGGTATGATTTCTGACAACCTTACTCCATGGTAAAGCTGTAGCTGCTGTTTCTAAATTGTCTGATATTGATTGGTTTAATTATAATACAGTTAAACATTGTTTATTATAGTGTTCTATGTTAACACCTGAAGCTTTTAGAAAAATGTTTCATGACCATAGACACAAGACAGATGAAAGTGTAAGTCAATATATTGCTGAGGTAAGCACTTATTTTCATAGGTGGGTGAGTGGGTGTCAAGTCACAACTTTTGAATGGCTGGCAGACCTTTTGATGAGGGAGCAAGCTGTTAGCATTTTGCCTGAGGAGATGAGAATCCGGTTGGCAGATAGACAATGTAGCACCACAGATGAGTTGGGGAACAAGGAGACCTATACCTAGCAGGCAGGGCATCACTGCATGGGAAAAGGATACCCAGTGCTGCACATGGGTCTAAGGGAACCCATGGTGGGCAGCCTTAACCACCCCAACAGAGTCTGCAAGTAACAGGGGAAGCCACTTGTTCAGGTACACAGCCAGTTTCAAGGTTTAATGTTTTAAGTTTAACCAGCGGGGCCATGTAGTATATTGATGTCCACAGAGGCAAGGTGTGGAACAAAAGATAGGGGAGTCAGCAAGTGGGAATGGCAGAATGCCAGTGGGAAGTCACCTGGAGACAACAAAGGTATCAAACTACCACAAGAGGTTATATCCTACCTTAGTAGATGGGAAACAGGCCACTGCTAAGAGAGACACAGCCTCTGACCTAACCATTGTGAAGCCTGCAAGGGTTAAAGAGGAGCACTACTTGCTTGGCAGTATACTCCAGTCAGAGCTTCAGGAGGGACCCCATTTCAAATACTTTTGGCTAAGGTTCACCTTGACTGAGAGGGTAGAAAGGGAAGCAAGCAAGTAGGTGTGTTTGAGGATATCCCTGCAGATGTCCTGATAGGGAATGATTTTGATAATGCAGTACCTTGTGTGCATGCAGTCACATGCAGTCAGGCTTGGAAACAGGCACGTGGGTCTGGTAGCGTGGGGGGACCCAGACAGACCACACACTTAAAGCCAGGACTGGTGAGGTGGTTACTTCAGAGAGGGAGCTACCCTGTAGCAGTGACACTGAAGGTGAGCCACAGCTGCTGGTGGGTGCTGATGTTCCCTTGGACAGAGTGACTGCAAGGGCAGAGGTGTGTTAGTAGTACCCAGGCTGACAATGAGGCACCGCTGCCAGAGGACACCAGAATTCCAGTGGAAGGGGAGCTGGGAAGGGTTAAAAACAGAGAGTTGAAACAGGCTCAGTTCTCAGAGTCTACATTACAAGGCTTGTGAGAGGTAGCCAGGGAGATTGCCTGATTCTCAAGGAAAGGGGGAATCTATATACTGGGATGAAGGGTTACTGTATAGCGAGTGGACCCCTGAGGAAGGCTTAGAGGGTGAGGTAATACAGCAGATCACAGTGCTCAAAGTCTACCATCTGGCACTTTTAGCCATAGCCCATGATATTGCCTTTGCAGGTCATATGGGCATAAAGCATACAAAGAAATATTTTATGCAGAACTTTTATTGGCCTGGGATTTCCAGGGATGTAACAGTAAGATCTGTGAGCAGTGTCAAAAAGTAGGCAAGGTAGTAGGCAAGGTCAAAGCTCTTCTGATGCTTTGCCTGTGATTAAGGAGAAATTTCAGAGGGTAAGTATGAATATTTTTAAACCTCTGAGTACCCTAAGTTTCACAGAGAAGAAGTATATCCTAGTGGTAGTAGATTATGCTATCAGATACCCTGAGGTGGTCGCTCTGTCCTCCATTGAGACAGAAAAGGTGGCAAATGTTTTGTTAGAGAATTTCAGCAGGGTAGGTTTTACAAAAGAAATACTGACTGGCAGAGGTGCCAGTTTCATGTCAGACCTGCTAGCTTGTCTTTGGAAGCACTGTGGGGTAAAGCACCTAAAGACCAGCCCCTACCATCCCGGAGAGGTTAAACTCTATACTAAAGACCATGCTATGGGTATTTGCAGACCAGTTTAAGATGGAGTAGGACAAATATTTGCCTCATCTGTTGTTTGCTTACAGAGAGGTACCCCAGAAATCCACAGGTTTTTCACTCTTTTAGTTACTGTATGGGCATAGGGTGAGGGGGACTCTCGATTTGATTTGCAATGAGTGGGAGGGTGAGTGTGAATCCTGCAAGGAGTCTGTTGTGACATATGTTCTAAACCTCAAGACAGGGCTTAGGAAACTCATGTGATTGGCCCAGGAGAACCTGGAAGAAGCCCAACAGCACAAAAAGTCTGGTATGACAGGAATGCTCGAGACAGAGTATGCTGTGGTGCAGCAGGTTGTGGTTCTCATTCCTGTCAGACACAAGCTGTGGCCACTTGGGAGGGACCCTTTAAAGTGGTAAGGAAGGTCAGTGATGTTAACTACATGGTATAACTGCTAGGCAGGGGCACAAACTGAAACATGTTAACATGATGAAACCTTAACATGGTAGGGAAGCCCTGGTGCAAAGTATTTGCCATATGAGGCAGGAGGAGTCTGAGGGGGATCTATGGTTACAGGGAGCCAGCCAGCAAAATCCCAAGTTACTATGGTGGAACCTCGGGTTGCAGGCATATGATATGACAGTGCAACACTGTAAATGGGTCAACAATGCAAAGGCAGCTGGGATCTCAAGACAGGGTATGGTGTAATGTATTCTCAGATAGGCTCATTCCTCTCAAGCAACATTTCTCAAGGGACACTTGAAAATCTAGCTTGAGTCTTTGAATGGGGGAAGAAGTGTGATGAAAGGAGATACTGCCAGCACAGCTACCTGGAATTTTGTAAATAATTATATTTCACTGGTGAATATCAAAATGATTTATACAAGATACTTGTGTTACAAATGTAGTAGAACTGTACGTCATGTGTATATTAAACTGCTTGTACAGACATGTGTTGAAAAGGTATTTGCAAAGTGTTTTGTCTGAAATGTAACCACAGTGTGCCCTACTGGAAGAGAACAGAAATGTGCATGCACTATTCTAACTGTTTAAATGTATGTATTTTAACAGTGGAAACTGGAATACAGGAGGTTAACCTCAATCCAGCAAACTTTAGAAAAATATCTGAAATTAAATTACTTTATAGGTTATGCAATAGAGACTATCTGTCAAGTTTTCAATGTAGCTAGAGACACAAAATCTGTACTAGGAATCTTTCTGTATTGTCCTTGGAGTAGAAGCATGAAGGAATAAAATTGTTTTATGACTTCCAACATCTACCAAAGACCTGAGCAAAAGACCTTCCCCCGGATTCACGAATCCTCTGTGTAAGACTAAATAAGTCTTACTTGGAGGCTGCAGTTGAACGGTATGACGTCAGCGTGCCATGAATATTCATAAGGGCACACTGACCCAACTGCAAGTCTAACACGGACCATGCAGGAAAGCAGGGGGCGTGTCCAACTGTCGAGCAGTCTAAATGTCCACGCCCCTGCAAGTGTCTGAAATGCAAAATGTAAACACACAAGAGCGAGTCAGCTCAAATTGTATTTGTATTTATTACATTGTAATTACATTATATTATTGTAATTACATTACATTATTGTATTGTATTTATTACTGCTTGGTGTAACTCATTCTAAGCCTTCTGGTTTAAACACTTGGGCTTCGGACCAGTTGTTTTGCACTGAGAGGGTTTGTGGTCTGCACTGTAGTGGCAGAACAGGTAGCTTACATCCTTCTAGGTTGGGAACTGCTGATTGAGGGCTCAGTGTCTGTTATTCTAAAAGTGTATTAATTCTGGTTTAAGCACTTAGGCTTTCAGGCCAGTTATTTTACATTAAGAGGGTTCGTGGTCTGCACTCTTGTGGGAGGAGAGGCTGGACTCTGCCCTTCTGAGCTGGAAATTTCTGATTGAAGGCTTATAGTGCATGCATATCTGAACTGCTTCTTACTGAAGTTGGTGCGCCTTGTTTGCTGTGGCATAGACTGAATTCGGGCCTGCTGGATCTAGCTTTGTTTGTGTAACTTGAGCACTAATCCAGGCATTCTCTAAAGTATTCAATTGTATTTATTACTGCTTGGTAGTAACTTGATTAAAGTTTAGCTGTCATTCTAAGTCTTTTGGATTAAGCACTTGGGCTTCAGACCAGTTGTTTTACATTAGGAAGGTTTGTGGCATGCACTGTGGTGGCAGGACAGGTAGTTTTCATCCTTCTAAGTTGGGAACTGCTGATTGAGAGCCCAGTGTCTGTTATTCTTAAAGTGTATTAGTTCTGGTTTAGGCACTTGGGCTTCAGGCCAGTTATTTTACATTAAGAAGGTTTGTGGTCTGCACTCTTGTGGGAGAAGAGGCTGGACTCTGCCCTTCTGAGCTGGGAATTTCTGGTTAAAGGTTTATAGTGCCTGAATATTTGAACTGTATCTTACGGAAATTGGTACACCTTGTTTGTTGTAGCATAGACTAGATCCAGGCCTGCTGAATATAGCTTTGTTTATATGCTTGTTGTTTGTTTGCTTGTTATTTCCCTGGAACGCTAATTCCACCTAATACGCGGCTTCTCAGTGCTTCTGTGGCTCACTAGTAATATCTGCATTGCTTACTGTACTTATTTCCTTGTTTCACTTGAAAGAAAGTTACTGTTTGTCGTTTTTGCATTTAAGTTACCTGTAACACATTGCACTTAAGTTACCTGGCACTTGCTCACTAAAGCAATCATATAAGTCAGCACTAAAAATTAAAAGCACTACACCCTCACTCCCCACTGGCCCTGGTTTTCAATTATTAAGGAATTCCCAATATTATTCTAGCATGTCCAAAGGTCAGTTGTCAATCTCCTCTCCGGTCCAGCTGGTGAATCTGGGAATCTTGAGGCAATGTTACAACTGCCTCATGTACACAGACAACCCTCTCCTCCTCCCAACAAATTCCAACACATGTGAGAGATGCAACCATATGGCCAAACTGGAGGCTAAGCTCTCTCAACTCAGTACTGGCATAACCAGTCAGGAGGAGAAGGAAACCATACTCACTACAATTCCAGTCTCACATAGACCTACCACGACAGCAAATCAAACACATAATCACACAAAACATACTGAGGCTCTAAATAAAGATCTGCCAAGCAGCAGAGACCTCCAAAGCAGACACCCAAGCAGCCGCTACCCCAAAACAAAACACGTGCAACACATATCTCACAAAGCCAGTGTGCCAAACAGTCACAGCCCTTAAGACTAAACAACACACCTGATACACTTGTAATAGGTGACTCTATCATCAGGCACACTGACGCCCGCTCACCAGGCTGAACAAGGAGAGGGTCACGGTGAGCAGCCTGTCGGGTGCTAGGATCCGCCACATAACACAAGCACTCAGGTCACTCCAAGGCAAGTACAAATATGACTCAGTCATTGTCCATGCTGGTGTGAATGACCTGAGACGTACCTCCCTGGACTACATGAAAAGAGACATAAAGGAGCTCTCTGAGCATGTAGCCCAGGCCGGTATGACCCTGACCTTGAGTAGCATCTTACCCTCACCAAGAATGATGCCACAATATGAAGACAAGATGATCAATTTCAACAATTGGCTTAAGTACTGGTGTCATTCAAAGGGGATCCAATGCCTGTCAGCTTGGGATGATATGCTCGACAAGCCACGATGCTTCGCTAGGGACGGCTTGCACCTGTCACCCCTGGGCTTTCGGATATTGGCAAAGGCTCTTGCTACCCCATAGTGCCTTTTAGGCAAGGCTCAAAAGACAAACCCACCTCCATAGGTATCACAAGGGATAAGAAACTAAGAGTAATGCTGCTCAATGCCAGAAGTCTAAACCTCAAGATGCACGCACTCAAAACTCTCCTTAGCATGGAGAACATCGATATCTGTGCAGTAACAGAAACCTGGTTCAGGGCTCCGAGAGCACCCCAGCACTACCAGGTTATACCTCATACCATGCTTTTCGGCCCCAAAACTTGGACCGAACCACAAAAGGAGGGGGAGTATCGATATTCATCAAAGATACCCACACCTCCAGGTTGGTGGCAAAGCACGAAGCATCAGAGACTATCCATGTGCAACTAACAGTGGGTAAAACTGCCTTCCAGTTTATAGCCTGCTACAGACCACCCTCCCAAACCTAGGAACCCCACTCGGCCTTCCTGAGAACACTGGAAAATATGAAGGTCTCTCCAAACACCATTATATTGGGCGACTTCAACTACCCAAACATAGACTGGGAGCATTACTCTAGCTCCAACACCCTAGCCCAAAGGTTCCTAGAATTTATAAATTCAAATGCTATGGAACAACTTGTTACCACTCCCACAACAGGGGAAAACATACTGGACCTGATCATCACCAACATGGGGACTCTATGCTCCAGACCAGAAGTGTATCCCTCACTGGTAAGATCAGACCATAAACTAATCTCACTGGATATTCACATCCCGACCCCACCCCCTGCCCAGAAAACCACAGTGAAAAACTTCTCTAAAGCAAATTTTACACTCCTCAAAACTGAGGTGGAATCCTTCAAAGCCCCCGGGCCTGTGGAAAATACGGCCCAGACCGCAGAATCCTTTATAAACGCATTCTATGAACGCCTTCAGGAATGCATGGATCATGCGATCCCAAATAAAACCAAGACCCAATCCTCCAAAGGCAGACGTCCTGTCTGGTGGACCCCAGCCATAAACAAACTATACAATAGAAGAAGGAAGCTACTAAATGATAAAGCAAAATCCCAAAAAGGGAAGGCATCACTGATCAGTATTAGCAAAAAACTATAGGGCACACATAAAATTGTCTACGGCCAGCTTCGAGAGAAAAATTGCACAGGACACTAAGGAAAATCACAAGGCTTTCTTTAGTTATGTTAGGTACCTGGGTGGTAATTCCCAGATATGCTTAGAATTAGTCCAAAATGACAAAAAATACACCGAACCCACAGACATTGCCAACATCCTAGCTGACAGGTTCAGCGCAAACTTCTCCACCCCCTCCCCACCAAAAGGGCAAATATCTATCCCAGCAGAGTGCTGCCCCCCTGACATCTCAGATGCTCAGGTAAGAGCCGCCCTTTCCAAAGCAAAAAACACAGCATCAATGGGACCAGATGGTGTCCCGGGCTGCATCCTACATGAACTCAAAGAAGAGCTAAACCCAAACATAAAACTACTGTTCAGTCTCAGCCTTACTACAGGATATGTGCCCAAAGAGTGGCGTACAGCAACAGTGGTCCCTCTCCATAAAGGTGGTGCCTCAACGGATCCTGGAAACTATCGCCCCATAAGCCTGACTAGCTTGGTCTGCAAAGCTATGGAAAGGATCATCATGGACCTCATAAATAAAGATATTAGGGACCTACAAACACTGGATCCTTCCCAGTTCGGCTTTGTTA
Source organism: Protopterus annectens (assembly GCF_019279795.1). Lineage (NCBI taxonomy): Eukaryota > Metazoa > Chordata > Ceratodontiformes > Protopteridae > Protopterus > Protopterus annectens. Next base: position 57,606,870 of record NC_056737.1, on the reverse strand, counting down.
AGGGCAGATCCTGCCTCTTAAACCTGGTTGATTTCTTTGAAACAGTCACCAAGGCCATTGACGAGGGGAAGGTGGTCCACACAGCCTACGTGGACCTCGCAAAAGCCTTCGATACAATACCCCACTCGGGCATCATAGATAAGCTCACCAGCTTAAATATAAACCCCTATGTCACTAGATGGATTGCAAACTGGCTCAAGGACAGAACCCACATGGTTAGAATTGCTGGAGCCATGTCAGACTCCAAACCAGTTACAAGTGGTGTCCCACAAGGCTCAGTCCTGGGAACCTCTCTTGTTCGGTATATATTTCTCGGAGGTACAGGCCAACACGGAAGGACTGAGGCTGACCAAGTTCACAGATGACTGCAAACTGGGTGCCATAATCGACTCTCCAGCCAACACAAGCATCCTCCAAAAGGGCCTCATAGAAACAGACAACTGGTGCCAGTGCCATGGCCTCAAGCTAAATGCCAAAAAGTGTATAGTCATCCCCTTTGGCAAAAACAAAGTGCCCACAAATTACCACATAGGTGGAAATCCATTAAGTACAGAAGAAGTAATTAGGGACCTGGGGACCCAAGTTGATAGCAATTTCTTATTTGACAACCATGTGGCCAAAGTGGTTAGAAAAACATTTTATATAGCCCACCTAATCATGAAGGGATTCACATCTAGATCAGGGGAGGTCATCGTGCCTCTTTACTCATCCCTCATCAGGCCTATAATTGAGTACAATGCCCCTTTTGGGATGTACCTTACCAGACACCTGCAGCAACTGGAAAGACCCCAAAAGTACCTCACCAAGAGGATCAAAGGGCTCAAACAGATGCCATATGCTGTTCGGTTAAAGAAACTCCAGCTCTACTCAGTGGCATACCGCCTGTTCAGAAGCGATCTGTGCCTGACGTATAAAGCCATGTCCAACCCAGAATTAATGGACATGCTGCACCTCAGAAAATCCAAATCCCATCGAGCTACTGGCCGAGAGACTTGAACCTCAGCACTGAAATAAATAGGACATGCTGGAGGGACAGATTCATAACCCAGAGGCTCCCTTCACTCTGGAATAAAATCCCAGTCCAGGTTAGGCAGAGTCCCTCATTGACTCTCTTCAAGAGGAATCTTGATGAGTGGATGGGAGATCGTAGGTTTACCCCGGGTATCACTTCTGTGTCACTGTTAGATAGAGGCACAGTACACTAACCTCAAAAAAGGGCATAGCAAAATAAATTTAAAATGGGTGGTGAAAGCCAAACACATTCTGGCTAGGCTTATAAATGCCCTAGGGCAGATAGCCTAGTATGAACCTATGAACCTATGAACCTATGAAATGTCCATGTACCCAACACCACATTCCCTGACATTGTAAACCCCAGCACAGTTATAAAAAGTAAAACATTAATTTTATTATTCTCTAATTCCCAAAATAGCTGCCCGTATTTGCGCGTGTGTGCGCGGGTGTGCCCATTGCTTAGCTGCAGTTAGCAATCCCGACATGGAAGAGCATAAGAAAGAATGTTTATACAAATTATGCCAAATAACAATAGCGTAATCGTAGAGCGTTCGCACAAAGAGGAGGCATTCACGGTTCAAGTTCCACCATTCCCCTTCCTATTTATGTTTTAAATTAATTATATGAAATAATACCTGACATATATGATTAAAATTTTACTAAAAAGCAATGAAATGGCCTATGTATCAGTGAACAAAATATATATTTATAAAGGATCCTGATATATAATTGCCCTCAGTTAAGCAGCGCTTTACCCAGCGCAATAGAGTTGCCCATAGCTAAATAGCACTTTACTCAGCGCAATGTAGTTGCCCATAGCTTAATAGCGCTTCACCCAGCGCAATGTAGTTGCCCATAGCTAAATAGCGCTTTACCCAGCACAATTGGTTTGCGTGGAGGTGCGCGCCGTGCCAACCAGCGCACCATCTGGCAACGTGGAGCAACGTAGAGCAAAGTTGCTTAAACACAGCCACACCCCCTAGCCTGTCTGGACAGTAGTAAAATAAAATGCAATGACAAGGTTCGAACCCAGGACTCTGTGCACCATAATCAAAGTACTGAATCACTAAGCCATGACAGCTTAGGAGCAACAGCCACTGTTAACATACATATACTTATAAATGGTAGATTAGCCATTACTAGGCAGGTCTGCAGTCAGCCGAGAATTTTCCAAAACGGCCAATCACAATAAAGTGCTGGAAATGCGGCATATTTAAGCCCCATAGGTGAGAATACTCGCCATAACTGATTGTAGCTCACATCTGCAGTTAGAATGACTGGTGCTGGAGAGGATACATGCTTCCGAGCACAACGTTGGGGCATTCAGGAGTCGAAATACATGGTTTGGCTCCTTGTCCACTATCATGAGTCAAGACTCCTGTAGGGCCAGTTCCAAGGGACGGAGTACAAGGCAGAGGCTTGGAACCGGTTAGCTCATGACCTCACCAGTGTCACAGGCATTCCTTGGACTGGTGAGCAGGTCCGTCACCACCATGCAAACCTGAAGAGACAGAAGCAGGACCTACTGAACCAATGGATACAGGAGGCCCGTGGGATGCAAAATGCCCCACAACTGAGTAGGTAGCCATGGAATGCAGTATGTAAGAAATGATAATTGATTCTGTATAATGGATAGGTATGTCTCAATATCCCTTCATTTACTTCACAGCTGCAGGTGACCATGCTCCGAATCAGCAAGCCTATGCAAATAGGCTGCTAAGGCTGCGCCACCAGCCAGGTTAGTGATTATTCTGCATGTATTGTTATATAAAATAGGGGAGAGAGCCTGAAAGAAAGTGTTGTAGTCCAATAATACAGCCATAAAATGCCCTGAATAAGTCCTCTGCATGTACTGTTATATGAAATAAGTCAGAGAGACAGAAAAAGAGCGTAGTAACCCATTAAGAAAGGTAAAATATGTCCGGAATAATATCTCTGCAGGTACTGTTATATAAAATAAGTGAGCGAGCCTGAAAAAGAGTGTTCTAACCTATTAATAAAGGTATAATATGTCTTGAATATGTCTTCCATATGCACTGTAATATCAAATAAAGGAGCGAGCCTGTGGAAAAGTGTGTAATGTAATTAATAAAGGTATAAAACCTGGAGTGTGTCTGTGTCACTTACTTTGAAATGTTGTTGTACCCTTGCATTATACAAATAGTACTGTTTTAATAAGTGCTGGCAACACACAGTTGGGCAGTCCCATCTAAAGTTGGTGATGGAAGTGCTAGTAGCTGTGAAGCATATATACAGTCTTCAACAGTCAGTTACTGGCTGGCATGCATAAGTAAATCTGGCACACGAGTAGCTTGTTAATTTGTTCCCCAGAAATGTGAGTGTGCTACAAGAAATGCAGGGTTCTGTACAAATTGAACTGAAAATGTCATGTGAACACATCCAGATATGTAGATAAAGAAATATAAATACAACAATAAATATGTAGCAGTAACATCTGCATCCTGGACAGTTAGTATGTCAGATATAGGTCAGGTATATAATGAACTAGCCAAACCCATTACACAACCTAATGCATGTTGTCAAGTGTAATAATACAAGTAGGGGATATACACCTGCAGTCAATAGGAATGTTGTGTAGACTAAAAGTACTTATAAGATGTTAATTGAGGTTTCTTTCTATATCCTACTGTATGTGCATAAACAATGCAATTCCACAACTCAATGGGTATGTATAATCTCAAAACATGTTTGGGACATATGTCCTATTGTTCTATAAATAGCTACATTCACTTTGATGCATGTGCCCTGTTCAAACACCACAATCATGGTGGCCTGTTGCCACCAATCATCCCTGCATGCTGTTGGAATGTCCACTGTCGTTCAATTTATGCATGTGTTATGCTTGCTGTTCAACTGTTGGAACCTTGGTGTGTTGGGTTAATGGGAATATTACTGCATGCTGTTACAACTAATTTGGAATGTTGTTGTTTATGTTGTAATTAAACACACCTAATCACAGAACGTATAGGAAGGTCGGTCACACTGGACCCACCTGTCCCTCCTCAGCTGGCGAGTGCACCTGGCACCAGCAGGTCTGCTACCCAGCCCGGGCTCCCCTCCTCCGTTGGTCCTGTGCCGCCTTCGGGTGGAAGCACTACAGGGGATGGGGCTCGTCCTCCCCATGCAAGCATGGGCAGAGAAGAGCCACCTGTCACCCTTCAAAGGGTCCAGGCTGTGGTGGGTAGGGAAATCCAGTGTTCAGTTGCTGATCCTCTATGCCAGCTCGAGGCGAGAGTAGCGCGTCTCACAGGTGAGCCAGCCCATCCTACGCAGCCCCCAGCACAGCCACCCTTGGGTCTGTGAAGGTGCAGTGGTGACTGCCCATGGGTGGGGATCTCAGTTCCACTGTTACCATCTGTGGGATCATGGGCTTGCAATTTCCAAACATCCATCCCCATCAATTGTGTTCACCCACCCCATGTGTCATACACCACCCCTGTATGCGTCTTGTCTGTCTTGTCTGTTTACCTCCCCAACCTACCTCCTCAAACATACCTACTTCCTCAACCTCACTTTCCACTCTCACCTGAAAAAAAAAAAAAAGGGCAGCCTGTACCCACAAAACAATTATGCCCCATACATAGCTGCCCATTTCGCACACATGTCCGCTGGACATGTAAACTGATAATTAAAATTGGCAGTACAACATACTTTGTTGTCCTCACCCCTCTCCCAGGGGTGGAAGGTTTCAAATTTTATTCCAAATTTATTGTATACCCACAGCTGTTGCTGGTAAAGAAATGGGCAGCTATGGACCTTCCCTACACCCATCCTGCACATCCCGAGCTGGTTTTCCTACTGTCTTTCCCTCTTTGTGCCCCCCTTTTCACCACTTTCCTATCTCCCCATTTTCTTTTATTTCAAAGAAATTAGCAAGGGGGTTAGCGGGAGTAAGAACTTTTAAGTAGTAGTAAGCAGGTTTAAGCGAGTGTGCGCATGTGTGTGCTTAGCTAAGTATCACTAAGCATCACGCAAACCCACTTACAAGTGCTTAAAAGTGCCTTAGTCACTCTATGTCAGGGCCCTTGTTCTGCTCAGCAGCAAAATAAAATACCTCTGCCAGTCACAAACCCCAGACCACTGACACACTAGACTGCATGAATTACCACTAAGCCACAGCAGATATACAATAACCTGGTGCTGAAATAAATATATCATGTATTTCAATGACTGAATGTAAAGGAAAAATAGGATGGCCATAACACAAAGCTTGTTTTTTGGATCTTTACCAGCAATTGTTGTGAAATGCATTACATGAGTGTGATATGAGAAGCAGCCATTCTAGCAGCAAATAAAGTTACAGAGGTGCTTTACAACCCCCCCCCACAGTATCATAGCAGGACAAACAGTGGCAATCTGATTAGGGCAGAGGCCATACTACCCAACTGCGACTACTTAACAGGGATGTCCCTGATTGTGAAACATATTTAAGCTGTGTCCGTCTGAATCCCTCTGAAAAGTACTGACATCAGTCAGAAAGGTGGGGTATTACACAATGAATACTGACAATAACAACAGTAGATACTGCTTGTACTTCATAAAAGGAGTATGTATCCATATGCACTGCTTCATACAAGTCTAGACTTTTACTGTCTCTGTTATGTGTAAGGTGTACTTCACATTCAACTACCTATCCCTGGCTCCATGCAAAGATATATCTGAGTATTTCATAGGCCTGGCAGAGGCACAAACACACAGGCATAGCAGCTATCCTGCTGTTACACACACTGCAAATAGCTGTGGTAGGACTTCCACAAGCATACCCTTATGTAGGAGTACAACACAGAAATACCAAAGGATGTAGCCATGTACTGGTAGCAACTGACTGTAACAATGCCATTGTACTAGTGATGAAAACACCTGTGGGTTGCACAGACAAAGAATAACAGTGTAACATGTGACTACCATCTGGATAGGTTCACAGTTTGGAACTATGCAGACAGACAACCTGCCTTGATAAACCAACAGGTACACACCAATCCTTTAAGTCCAGTAAGATAACATTCACACAATAATACATAATGATCTCTGTATGTCAGCAACCCCCTCACACTTTAAATGCACTTGTGTGTTTAGGGTCTACCAAGGATATAGGTAGGGATACACAGTACTGGAATTGTCCAGTTGTCCTGTGAACCCTGTGCTAATGTCAACAATAAAACCACAAACCCTGCAGAAGTGACTACATTAATATTCACAGTATGACAGTTCACAAACAGTTCATGTGCCAAAAGAAAACTTCTCAATAACTATGTTTGTATGGCAGTTAATTATATAAGTAGAAAAGAAACTACATAGTCACATAAATGTTGTGTAAGCATTCGTAGGGGTGAGTTAAACTCTACACTGATAGCTCTGTACTGCAAGTGGCAACAGTCAGGCCTGAGTACAACATGTACATCACTGTCTACACCTCTAGCTTCAGATATAAGAAGTATAGCAACCTTCTGACTTACACAACAGTGTCCACAGCAAACAAGCATGGGCCCCATTCTGGAAATCTGAAAGGGCTATGCCTACATACCTTAGCAATTTATAGCATTGGGTTGCTATGACAGTGACTACTGCAATTACCACACAGCAGGCTGTATTCATTTACCAAATGCTGGGCACCATTTGGTGCAGAGGGCATCACATGCACATGGCCAGATACCTATAAAAGCAGATTGTACTTGCTATCCCCACATGTAATCATTACATTGCACGTGTCAGCAACTACTGACAAACTTTATTACTTAATAAAGAAACCTTACTTAAGTAAATATTATATTTACTCCTGTAAAACCGAAAAATATTAATTAAGAAAAAAAAGACTTAATTAATAACCAATAATAACAAATAAGTAAAAAACTTTACTTAATAAATAAAACAAAACCTTGAAAAGCATACACAGATGGACCTGACAGTGAGTAACATGTATGTAACAGATTTATAGTTACCGGCAAGTTGTAGATGTTTATGAATAGTACTGTACATACTCAGAAACATGCATAAGTGTCAGCAGTAGGTATGTATGCAGTGATGCTATGCATAACTACTGCCATGGACAAATTAGTGTGTAGCTTTGTGCAGTGGGGCATAACTGTGACATATGTATCCCAGCATTATATGTCGAACATCTGAACATGTTATCTATGGTCTGTACAGTACTGTGTATAATGGCAGTTTGGGGGAGTAGTGCAAACACCTATATAAACTTGGATGTGACAGAGTATGACATGCATGATAGTAACATAATTGGTAGCTTAGCATTGGCAACTGCTGTACCAGGCTAGTATAGTAATGTTAGCATTTGCAGCTATATATACTCCCTGTGCTATTACTGCATGCACACATGTGACAACTGTCCATGTTGTAGCAAGGCCCAACAGGTCATCCGTGAGGTGTACAGACTTACAACACTGTGGACCCTGTGTGTGTATGGCACACACATATGGAGAGATATGTATGTGTCTGATAAATTAGCATCTGAACATGTGCATAGAGCAAGGGACATACTGCAACTGTTTGTGAAGGGTGGACAATTATATGTTGTTGCAGGTTGTTATGTGCAGTTTCATATGTAGGTGGTAGTGTGTGGCAAACAAGACAGCATACAGTGCTGGCATATGACATGTGGCATTTAAACGCCGTGGGTATGAGTCCTCAGGTTTTAGTCTTCCAGATAGGGGGTCCTGCTAAAGGTACATGGGCTGAGACTACCTTCCATGCATTCTGCACAAGACTGTGCAATATCATTACATAACTGCATCCCTCTCAACCTTTGCATAATTGATATTCCCACCATGAAAGGTGGACTGTATATGTGCCTATATGTCTATCTATATGTACACCAATGGATGTTAATATGTACGCCCAAGCTCAATGTTGTAAACATATTGCCATCCTTCTTGTTAAAAACCCTGTACCCATGAACTACCACATAGGTGGTAGTCTACTCAACACCGAAAGTGTGATGAGAGACTATGGGACAAAGGTGGACAGTAGTGTCCCTATTGATAATCACAGAGCCACACTAGTCATGTAAACTGAGTACGGTCCACATGTCATCAGAAAAGGTGTGCCATCCATGGAATAAGATGTCAGTGTTCCACTGTACTCATCAGTCATAACACCCATCATAGAATATATTGACCCTGTCGGTATGTACCTCAGAAGACATCCACAGCGACAGTAGACGCCAGACACATACCTCACAAAGAGTATTACCAGAACAGATGCCCTATGCAGACTGTCTTACAAAACCACAGCTACACTGTGTCACATACCGCCTACCCAGAGGCAACCTCTGCCTAACATACAAAGCTGTGCCAAACCCACAGGTGTTGGACATGCTCCATATATACAGATTAAACTCCATACAAGCTACACACTGTACTGATCTAAACCCTGTAATGTGTAAAAGCAGAACATGCTGGAGTGGTACATTATCATCTCAGACACATACCATACTCTGGAACTAACCACCTATCAATAGCACATGAAGGTCCTCATTAGCAGTTGTCATGAATAATCATGATGAGTGGGTGTGAGATAGGAAACACAACCCAGGAGTCATCACTGTGGCTCTGCATGACAGGGGCACATGAACCTACATTACATGGGTGTGGAAGGGCAGGGTACCATATGGCTAGGCTAACATAAGTCATACAGATAATAGCCTATTAGCTACCTAGGACCCAATACACACACGCATGTACTTGTTGCATTACTTGCTATGTGAGGTTGACTGGGTGTGATCGAGAATGTGTAGGCAAATGTGTCAAAGTTGTGTATATGTGTGATAGCCTAGTGGTAAACCGTGTATATCATGGTATGTAGTGTTGTAGCTCAAATCACAGCAAAGGATACATATGCTATTGCTAGGCAGGAAAAGCAGTAAGGCATACGGTGTGACGTAGTCCCATGGTGTTGACCGGAGTGTGCCATTGTAGTCTTAAGCAGTACATGTATGCTTATTGATTGGTAACACTAGTGAATACAAACCCTGTATGAACAGTAGTACTACCTGAAGCTGTAGGCCTAAACAGCACAGTATGGTTTATATCCACATTGCTTGGGCACACTGTTTTGTTTGTTACCTGTAGTCCTCACACATTACAAACCTCAGACATGAGGTTTTGTAGGTGCTGACACACAGTACTGTATGTTACACAGGTAAAACTGATCTGGGTTGCCATACCTATGTGTCCCGTGGGTATGTCTGATGTGTGTCTGGGTATGCCTGTAACATGGCCTTGGTGGTATGTGTGTCACAGGATATATGTGCATATCTAGCAACATGTGTAGTGTATTACAGCAGTATGCCACCTATAGTGATGAATGTGCACATTTGTTACTGAGGGGTTTGCTATCAACAAGTAGCGTGGTGTACTGATAGTACTTAAACTGTACTTAACATTCATTTCAATGGATGACAAATGTCTGCATGCATTAGCTTCATACACACCCCCTGTGGCTAGGTGGTGCATTCTGTCACATAGAGTGTGCCATGTACTGTTGTATAGTCTTACATACTGGTTCCACTTTGTTGCTGTGCAGAACATGTTTTGGAATATAGTATGTGCCAGGCACTGTCAGGCAGTTGTGGGCTGAGCAGTCCTATGTGGTATTAAAGGTGTGTATCTACTGACAGCCAATAGGTTGCTATATATGGCATTTCATTGATGTCTGTACTTTAGCATGTTAAGTGTGCCACATGACTTGCTCACAATGACTGTTTTATTGTCTTACAGGAATATGTCTCATAACAGGAAGCCTGCCTATTCCCCTGCAGAGGAGGAGGTCATCTTTGATGCCCTGGTACAGCATTACAACCTACAACCTGTTCTCCAGATCTAGCCAGGACCAGCATGGACGCACTGCACTGTGACAGGATGTTGTCCATCGGGTGAATGATGTAGGCATGCATAACCAGACTTATGAGCAGGTACGCCATCACTGCAGTGATTTAATCAGGCATGTCCGGCAGCATGCCTCCGATGTCCACAGACAACAGCTTGCCACATGTGGTGGTGCATCAACACATCCCCCCCTCACCAGAGTGGAAGAGCTGCTCCTCAGCGTGGTGGCTCCTGGCCAAGCAGTACAACAGACATGCGTCATCATGGAGGTCAGAGTCACCCAGCACGTAGATACAGAGCGTGCAGGTAACATGGCATATCTGTAGACTACAGTTAGATCAATTGCTAGAACATGCATTTACCAGATGTGTACTGTGTATTCAGAAGATGTGGAGCCTGGTGTCATGCAATACTGATAATTCGGAACATAATTTGTATGCCTGTGACTGTCACCTCTTGTACTACTGTGGAATTGCAAACACATAGCAGCAGTGCCATAGTTGTTGACACTGATAAACTGTCTCATATCCTTGCAGGTCCCTCTGGTGTGATAGCAAGACAGCACACCCATGCTGGTGAGTGTTCTACATTTAATATAGCATATAATGTGCATGTCATAGGAGACCTGTAGGCCATATACACATGTAAAACACCTACACATAATGCATGCTCTGCATGTTCTCTGTGGGACTATGCACATCCCAGTAACATGAGTATCCACCTCAAACACATGCAATACACAAAGCATCCCAACCAATTGTGGTACACTGTAGTGGCCATTGTATAGGCAGAGTCAATACACATGCACACCACATACACCACTTTGTCATATGCAGTTAGTGTTAATTTGATACACATGGTGTATGTAGACACCTGATGTAAGGTCATACTCCAGTATCCCAAATACCAACAACACAGCACACATACTATACCTGGGGGTAGAGGACTATCATGGGGCAGTGTGACATGCTTCAACACACAACACATTCATGTGAGGCAATGCTCCCTATTGAACACCTTACATACCCATGTAACAACTGGCTCTGAAATGGTTAATGTAGTCACAGTGGTGCAGGTCAGGTACAGCAAGATAGTTGCCAGTGTGACATACATTAGTGGCCTTGAGTGACCACATGATGCTGCGTGATGATGGCTCATGGTACTACACTACATCCAGTTACAGTAACTACAGTACTACACATAGCATTCATTGCTATACACCTGACAGTTGTGTGCATCTGGCCATGGTATGTATACCTATGAGTGATGGTGCACAGGACATTGGAAAGCGTTCCAGTCCTGCACAGCAATGTTGTGTCCATGTACACATTGTGTTCCAGGGTGAGGCCAATCATTGAACAACACACATGCATCAAAGACATGTATACTGTTATCAACAAGGACTCTCCACACTCACACTGCATGCTGTTGAGCAACACACATCCTACATGCTGACACATGTGATAGGACTCTTTGGCTGTGATACTGTACTGCACCATCAACCACTAATGGATATGTTCCGTATTGCTGTTGGTGTGTGTGTGTGTGTGTGTGTGTGTGTGTGTGTGTGTGTGTGTGTGTGTGTGTCAACTTGACTGAGTAGTGTATGTGTGCATGTGTGCATGTGTTCATGTGTGCATGTGTTCATGTGTGCATGTGTGCATGTGTGCATGTGCACATGTGTGCATGTGTGCATGTGTACATGTGTGCATGTGTGCATGTGTGCATGTGTTCATGTGTGCATGTGCGCTAACATCCTGTACAGATTGTGAAGTGTGTTTCCTGTCTTCCTCTCACAGGTGCTGAGGTATTGGATGAGTGCAGCAGGGAACCTGAGGTCACTGCCACAAATAATGGGCATGATGACACATGTGTAGTGGCACAGGCAGGTTTGTCAGGGTCTGTCGTTGGTCCACCAATTGACAGTACACAGCTGTACACCCCATCTATGCACACATTCATACTGCCGATACATCCCTCAACACCAATGGCCTTAGCGGAGGAACAGCATACAGCAGGCACTGACCAGGATAGTGTGGTATCTATGGCACATGCAACCCCACACAGCAGCCATACCCAGACACCTGGAACGGTACCACATAGGCATATGTCCAGGGGTGCTCGTGGGAGCACTGCTGGGTGTAATGCCCCTGGCAGACGTGCCCCCACAGGTCTCAAAACCTCAGCCATTTTCTGGTCTGTAATGCAGGCACAGGCACATATGGAACAGTACACCAGGCAGGGACTGAGGGTGCAGAGGGCTCACAACACTGCTATCAATGACAGTATCCGTGACCTTGCTGGTGCCATCCGTAATTACACCGAGGTCATTGATAGACATTGGGGGGAGACACTAGATGTCCTCCGCAATGTAATATCCATGTGCCAGGACAGTGCAGGATGGCTGAGACGTCGACGTGGATGTATGCCAGCAACATCATCAGCTGGCACTCATTGTGGACGACACACAAGTCTCAGCCACTCCCGTAGTAGCAGTACCAGCCCCAGCAATGTTGGTGCTCTGCTGTCAATAGACCATCCTAGACGACCACGTGCACATGGCTCTGGCCAGTCCCAGCAGGGACATGGGTCCAGTTGACATCCCTCTGCCTCTGACGATAGTACCCAGTCTGGCTTGGTACCCGATTCTGTCTGTGCCACCCCTGGCAGGCACAGGTACTGTGTCCATGGCCGGAGACAGTGATCTGTACAGCCTGGCAGGTACAGTCTGTGGCTGTCCCACAATCACCCGTATGTGGCAGCCACAAGGTGGAACTGTGTGCATGCAGACACACACACACATAAACCAAACACCTAGGGCTAACACATACACACACACATTACACCAACATTGACCCATACTGTACTGTTGTCCCTCACATACACACACACACACACACATACATGTCGATTGGATGGGTCATTGTCGGGCTCTGGCAAACCAATAACACACCCTGTGCATATGATGAAACTGTGCCACCTCCTGTCATCTGTGACAATGATGCAGGAACAGGCTTACATGGTGCTGATGCACAGGGTGACCTAATAGCAGTGTAGCAATGTTAGCATGTTGTCAACAGCTAGGTGTACCAATATCCTTGTAGGTATATCTGAGCAGGCATGATGCATTAAAGCTATGATTATCAATGTAGTATTGTTTACACCAGTGTTAATTCCAATACTGTATTGTCTGCCCATGTGCCACTTGGCTGATGTGTGCGGTACTGGCAGCATGTGTTGGTGAGTGGATGGTACGTGTGTGATGTGTGCAGTACAGACTTGCAGGTGTACATTTGTGAACATGGTGGAGGTGCACCATCTGTATGTATGTGCATAGTGGACACATAGGTTGGGTGACATGCCCTATATTACACAGTGTTAACACTTCATATTTCCTATTGGTGGCCAGTATGCATTTTACTACACATATGTTATGACTTGGGTACACGTGTGTATGACATGGTTTGACACTATGCTGTGGGTGATACTGTTTATATCGGTCATTGTTTTGCATACTGATAGTATACATAACCTCAACAGCCTGACTTTACCCAATCATTAGCTGATGTCTTGACAGCTGACACACAGATGTAGGATACACAGTAGCATTTGAGTCCTTCCGGTACTATACTATACCAGTAACCAGTGGTATTGGCTGCCACGCATTCCTGGGACCACTCCTGTTTAGCATGTAGACATCCCAGGTACAAGCAAACACACTAGGGATATCTCCGTCCAGATCTGGTAATGCATACAGTGGCCTACAATGCATTCTCCAGATGACACACTGGTCCTCCACAAGGGTATCATACAGACAGATACCTGGTGACCAACACATGCTGTAAAGCTATAAGCCAACTATAGCATAGTCATCCACATTTACAATACATAGTATCCTGACAGTACCACATTGCTAGTAGCCCACAACATGTAGCAAGGGTACCAATGTGTACATACAGCCACATGTTATGTCATCTGTCCTTTGGTATTCACATTTAAAAAAGGTATGCTGATGTCCCTCAGTGAATCACATCATCATGAAGGGGTCTGCATGCATATCCACGGAGGTGTTGTACACCTGTAATGAATGGCCATTATTGACAGACTGTGTTGTGTTTGAACATGTCTGACATATACCCCAGGCATGAACCCTCACTCACACTATTCTATAGAAACTGTCATGGGTGTGTGTGACACAGATGACCTAGGCCACAGATCACTACAGTGGCTGGCCTTGACACATACATACATATGTGACCTAAGGTCTGAGAAGCAGCAGCACAGACTGTCAATGGTAACAGATGTATTCATGTAGAAAGCAGGCGTCACACCTATGAACTCATTGAGGTCACATGTACATATATGTATTTGCCACATGGATAACAATTGAGGTCACGTGTATGTATATGTATGTGCCACACAGATACCGGAAATGTGCAATGCACATACTGTTGTTTTACTGATATGTCATACAGTTGCAAAAGCAAAACACACAACACATTAACCAACAGTGTCACACACACACACTCAGCAATTGCAGGATTCAAATCCCTACCTAACTATGTTATGATACTAGAAAGATCCACATTGACACGACACGATAAATGCTTTACTGGAAGTTTTTATTTCCACTGCTGTAGTTCTGGGATACTGACATTATCAGACATGCCAAATAGGATATTACCTCTTTGAATGTGTTTTCACAGACTCCTAAAAGGGCACTCCTTTCAAAGGAAATCACACACACACAGCAATTGCAGGATTCAAACCCCTACCTAATTTTGTTAGGATACTACAGTGATATGCATTAACATGACACACTGCATGCTTTATTGAGTGTTTTCATTTCTCCTGCTATATTTCTAGGATGCTGACATCATCAGACTTGCCAAAGAAGAATCTACTTCTTTTCATGTGTGTACCTAGTCTCCAAAAAGAGCACTCCTCTCACATGAAATCACATGCACAGAGCAATTGCAGGATTCAAACCCATACCTAACAATATTATGACACTGTAGAGGTACGCATTAACACGACACGCTATATGCTTTACAGGGTGTTTGCATTTCTCCTGCTATATTTCTAGGATGCTGATATCATCAGACTTGCCAAAGAAGAATCTACCTCTTTTCATGTGTGTACCTAGTCTCCAAAAAGGGCACTCCGCTCACAGGAAATCACACACACACACACACACACACACACACACACACCAATTGTAGGATTCAAACCCCTATCTAACTTTGTTATGACATTACAGAGGTATGCATTAACATGATGTGCTACATGCTTTACTGGGTGTTTGTAGGATGCTGACATCATCAGACTGGACATGGTAATGTGTGTACACTTTGTTTTATGCAATCCCAGGAATGAACCATGTGGGTCAGCAGGTATTAACAGCTTGAATAGGACTCCACAATTCTTAGCTTGTGTGATCTCTCTGTGGACAAATTTCCATTCCTTCATATGACAATACATATTTCTGCACAGGTTGTTGAATTTGTGGATACAACATGTGTCTGTGATGTTGATAAAGGGCTACTCAGAGTCTATGTGGGACGTGTGTAGCTCCCTTCAGTGATGTGTGTCCTGGGTGGCTGCCTTGCAAACAGTCTAGCAGGTTTGGGAACCATGATCTGCCCATGATCATACCACAGTTGGTAGGGCTGTGTGTTCGTCGGCTTCCAATAGCTCTGTTTTTGATTTCAGTCATGATGGACTCAATGGCCTTCCATATCAGACGTCATAGACTTATAGGACTATAGTTCCCATGGTCTGTTGTGCACCAACACTTGTGGAGTGTGCCACATGTTGCTGTAACACATTCAACAGTTTCAGATCCTGTAGAGAGGGTGTGGCTCAACAGACTGTTCAGGTGCAGGGTCTGTTTGTTCTGTAGTTCACTTATGACACATATCGGGAAACAATGTCATCCAACTGATGCCATGTTTTTGGCTTTGGAAGGAGCTGTTTACCCATTCTACATGTGATATCTCCTGGTATGATGATAGGGACATTTGTCAGTGGGAGGTGGGTATGTATGTATGGGCCTGTCTGACAGGATGTCGGCATTGTCAGTCAGGTAGAGTTGGCCCTGTCTCAGGACATATATGTGTGTACAGTGCTGTGTATGACATAGCTGAAGGAAGTGTCATGGTTCTGTCTGGACTCCTTCACAGATAATCTTTCAAAAACACCAACATACCTGAGCCCTAAACCCCTGTTATACTCTTTTACACACTTAATGCCCTACTGATCCCTTTTGATCAGTCAACAGAGGGTATGCCATCATAATATCCTGGCATGTCCAACGGTTGGTTTCGCATGTACTCTCCAGTCCAGCTGGTGAATATGGAACTTTTGAGGCAATGTTACAACTACCTTATGTACACAGACAACCCTCACCTCCTCCCAACAAACTCAGATATATGTGGGAGATGCAACTATATAGACAAACGGGAGGCTGAGCTCTCTCGACCCATGACCAGCACAGTCTATCAGGTGGTGAAGGTAACCACACACACCACAACTCCGTCACACATAGACCTATAGCGACAGCAAACAAACTACATTACCACACAATTACATACTTGGTGGCTCTACATAATATCTGCCTAAGCAGCAGAGACCTCCTGAGCAGACACTCAGACAACTGCTACCACAAGACATTACCCACATATCACATGGTTCACAAAGTCAGTGTGCCACACAGTCACTGCCCTTAGGGGTAAAAACACACCTAATACACTTGTAATAGATTACTCTATTGTCAGACACACTGATGTCACACTCACCAGGCTGAACAAGGAGAAGGACATTTTGAGCTGTCTGTCAGGTGGCAGGTTCTGCCACATTAAACATGCACTCAGGTCACTCCAAAGCAAGTACAAATATGGCTCCATCATTGTCCATGCTGGTGTGACTTACCTCAGATGTTCCTCCCTGGACTACATGACAAGGGACATAGAGGAGCTCTGTGATCATGTAACCCAGGCCAGTATGACCCTGACCTTGTGTAGCATCTTACCCTCACCAAGAATGATGGCACAGTATACAGACAAGCTGATCAATTGTAACAGTTGGCTAACATATTGGTGTCATTCAAAGGGGATCCAGTGTCTACCAGCCTGAGATGACATGCTCGACATGCCACGTAGCTTCGCTATGGACAGCTTGCATGTGTCACCCCTGGACTTTCCAATACTGGCTTAGGCTGTTGGCACCCCCACAGTGCCTTTTTTGGGCAAGGCCCAAATGACAAACCCACCTCCATGGACAATACAAGGTAAAAGAAAGTATGGGTAATGCTGCTCGACACCAGATGTCTAGACCCCAGAATGCATGCGCTCAAGACTCACCTCAGTATGGTGAATGTCTATATCTGTGTAGTAACAGACACCTGGTTCAGGTTCCCAAATGCACACCAGTACTACCAGGTTATACTTCATACCATGCTTTTTGGCCACAAGACTCGGACCGATCAACAACTTTAGGGGGAGTATCCATATACATCACAGATACACACACCTCCAGGTTAGTAGCACTGCAGGAAGCATCAGAGACCATACATGTGCAACTAACAGTGGTCAAAACTGCCTTTCAGTTTGTAGCCTGCTACATACCACCCTCCCAAACTCAGGAACCCCACTCAGCTTTCCTGGGAACAATGGAGGATATGGCGGTCTCTACAAACACCATTATATGGGGTGACTGCAACTACAGAAACATTGACTGGGAATACTACTCAAGCCACAACACCCTCGCCCAACGGTTGCTAGAATTTCTAAACACAAATGCTATGTCACAGCTGGTCACCAGACCCACATGAGGGGAAAACATATTGGACCTGATCATCACCAACATAGGGACTCCATGTTCCACACCAGAGGTATGCCCCTCATTGGTAAGGTCAGACCATACATTCTTCTCACTGGACATCCATATCCCTTCCCCGTCCCCATCCTAAGTTCTCTCGGTGAAGTACATACCAACAGCAAATGTCACACTTCTCTAAACCAAGGTGGTATCTTTCAAAGACCCTGGGACAGAGGTAAGTATGGCTCAGACCGCTGAATCCTTTACAAACACATTCTATTGACACTTACTGGAATGCATGGATCATGCTATCCCAAATAAGAACAAGACTCACTCCTCCAAAGGCAGAGGACCTGTCTGGTGGACCACAGCCATAAATAAGCTATACAACAAAAGGAGGGGGCTACTACATGATAGAGCACAATCCCAATAAGGGAAGGCATCTCTGATCATTACTAGCAAGAAGCTACATTCACTATGAATTCATCTAAGACCCACTTCGAAAGGTAAATTGCACCACACACTGAGAACAATCACAAGACCTTCTTTAGTCATGTCATGAACCTGGGTGCCAACTCTCAGATATGCTGTGTGTTATTGCAAAATGACAATAAATACACTGAACCCACAGACATTGCCATCATCCTGGCAAATAGGTTCAGTGCAAATGTCACCCTGCCATCCCCCCTAATGAGCAAATGTCCATCCCAACAGAGTGTAGCCACCCTGACATCACAGATGATCAGGTGAGTGCTACCCTCTCCAAAGCAGACAACACAGCATCAATGGGACCGGACAGTGTCCCGGCCTGCATCTTACACAAGCTTCATGACAAACGTAACCCTCACATGAAGTCACTGTTCAATATCAGACTTACTACAGGATATGTACCCAAGGAATGGCATTCAGCAACAGTGGTCCCGCTCCACAAAAGTGGTGCCACAACAGACCCCGGACACTATCGCCCTATAAGCCTATCTAACCTGGTCTGCAAAGCTATGGAGCGTATCATCATGGTACTCATACACACAGACATCAGGAACCTACAGGCACTGGATCCTACACTATTCAGCTTTGTTGTGGGCAGATCTTGCCTCTTGAACATGGTCGACTTCTTTAAACAGTTACCAGGTCCATAGATGTAGGGAAGGTAGTCCACACAGCCTACCTGGACCTCGCATAAACCTTCACAACAATACCCCACTCAGGCATCATACATACGCTCACCAGCTTAGATATCGACACATATGTCACAAGATGGATTGCTAATTGGATCAGGGATAGCACCCACATGGTATGTATTGCAGGTGCCATGCCTGACTCTACACCAGTTACACATGGCATCCCACAAGGCTCAGTCCTGGGACCTGTCTTGTTCAGTATATATTCCTCTGACGTAGGCTAACACAGGAGGAATATGGCTGATCATGTTCGCAGATGACTGCAAACTGGGTGCCATATTTGACTCTCCAGCTGGCACAAGCATCCTCCAAAAGGGTCTCACAGAGATGGATAACTGGTGCCAGAGCCATGGCCTACAACTGAATGCCATTAAATGCATAGCCATCCCCTTTGGGAATCACATAGTGCCCACACATTACCACATAGGTGTTAACACATTAAGTATGGTAAAAGTTGTTAGGGATATGGGGACATGAGTAGTGTGTAATCTTGCCTTTGACAATCGCATTGCCATAGTGGTTAGACAGACATTCTATATAGCCCTCCCTATCCCAACAGGTTTCACATCTAGATCAAGTAAAGTCATTGGGCCCCTATACTCATGAGGCCCATGATTAGATACAATGCCCCATTTGGGATGCACCTTACCCGACACCTGCAGCAACTGTATTGGCCACAAAAGTACCTCACCAAGTGGATCTAGGGACTCACACAGATGCCCTGTGCAGTTCGGCTAAAGTAACTCCAGCTCTACTCAGTCGCTTACCACCTACTCATATGCAATCTGTGCCTGTTGTTTACAGCCATGTCCAACACAGAATTAATGGACATGCTCCACCTCAGGATATCCGGATCCCTTAGAGCTACACGCTCCAGGGACTTACACCTCAGCATAGATATTTATAGGACATGCTGGAGGGACACATTTCTATCCCAGATGCTCCCCTCACTCTGGAATGGGATCCCAGTCTCGCATAGGCTGAGCCCCCCACTGACCCCCTACAGGAGACATATTGACGAGTGGATGGGTGATCGCATGTTTACCCCTGGAATCACTTCTGGGTCCCTGCTGGACAGAGGCACAATAAAGCCAACGTAAATGGCCTATCTTGTGTGACCTACTATTCACAGGCACAGTCTACTAATCTATCAGGGCTGCGAAAGCCAAACACACTTTGGCTAGGCTTATACATGCCCTAGGGCAGATAGGCTAGTATCAACCTATGCACCTATGGTAATGTTCGGGATGCACATTGTTTATTGATGATACTGATTGCAGATGTTTTCCCTTCTTTGCTTTCGCACTTTCTACAAGCAACCTAAGTATCTGCAGAACATATTTTATTATGACAGGGTTCCAATATATTATATATGTGTCTGTTGTCATATAACTGTGTGCACATGGCAGATTGGTGAATACTGACAGGTTCCTGTGTTAACACATGCAACTGCCGGATATGTGTGGCCCACTGCTATACTCAGGCATGGCCTAAGTGTGTGAGCATGCCCAGTCTGTCCTTTCAGTGTTTTGTTGCCTGACATTTGTCTCATTTATTCAAGTGTGTGAGCATGCCCAGTGTGGCCTTTCAGTACGTTGCTGTCTGAAGTCCACTACATTTGTTGATGTGTGTGCACATGACCAATATTAACGATCATACTATATGTGTGTTGAAAATCAGGTTCTATTCTTACTGCAGGGCTCACCTTTGTGTCATAACTCGACAGGGATTATGCTGTGCCTGCAGGGTTTCCATGAGATACATTGCATAGACTTATCAACATTTCTTCATACAGGCTGACCAGTGCAATACCGTCATGGTTTAGTGGTTCAGTACTATGACTGTAGTGCACAGTATCCTGAGTTCGAGGCCTGTCACTGCTTTATATTTTCATACTGAGCAGACCAGACTGCTTAAGGGCCAGTAGAGCAAATATGAGCATGTTGGCTTTTGTTCAGCTATGCCCAACGTAGACCAGGCTTATCCAACATTGCGCAACGTTAACCAACATTACAGAACATTGCCCAATATTGCTCAACATTGACTACAGTTGTGCTAGTGATAGTGTGTGCAATTGCTTTACATATACTAAATAGTGATGAACACTTTTAGCACTGCTTTGCATTGCTTAACACATGGCAATCATGCCTCAGGTGGTGCTGCAGGGCTGCCTATATCGGATCCACATACTGCACTCCCTATACATGTTTGGAAACAGGTAGTGTCAGATTAGGCATCCCTTTTACTATTTGTGCGAGTCAGAGAGAGGTATAATTTCCAAGGTTCCTACTGAGCCAGTGTATGTGCTATGCGTTGCCTCTTTGCCATGGCCAAAGCATAATGGGCACACCTCCTTCTGCCTACTGGGGCAGGCTCAGTTTGTTCCTCCTCCGAGTCACGCTCTGCCTGTGATGGCCTTGGCAATGGTGGGGGGCTCTTTGGCCCAGGCCTATGCTGCTCCTGCTGCAGCTGTTTTCACAGGATCATATTATGTAGCATGGCACATACAATGACAATTTGGGTACATGTAGTTGGTGAGTACTGCAAGGCTCCACCAGATGTGTCCAGGCACCGGAACCGTGACTTGAGCAGGCCGACCACACGCTCGATTACATTTCGTGTTTGTGCGTGTGCCTCATTATGGCATTCCTGTTCAGGTGTGTGTGCATTTCTGATGGGAATCATCAGCCATGACTCCAGTGCATAGCCAGCATCCCCACTAGGTGACCATGAGGGATGTCCCCATTGGCAAATGTCTGGTACAGCTGTGTCAGATGCCAGATATGGGAATCATGGTAGCTTCCAGGGCAGCCAGCACACACATTCAGTATTATGCCCTGGGCATCAAACACGACCTGGCAGTTGATGGAGGGGAAACCCTTGCAGTTGAAGTAAACCCTACCATGCTCACCGGCTGGTGCTTTGATGCATATGTGCGTACAGTCTATTGCACCCACTACCTCAGGGTATTCCACTATTTGCTGGAAGAGACGCATACTGCTGGCCAATACCTCATGGGAATTGGGGAAATATACATGATCACTGACATGTGCTGACATGGCATCCAGGAACTGGTGCAGTACCCTGGATGCTGATGCCTGTGATATCCCCATCATATCACCAGTTGGTCTCTGGGAGGTACCTGTTGCTAATATTCTTAGGCCAACACATACCTTGGTTTCCACTGGGATGGGTTCCCCTCTGTTGGTTCTGTGTGTGAGGCATGCCTGCACAGCTCAACAATTTGTTGCAAGAGGTCTCTGTCCACTCTATAGCGCTCCACTATCTCCAGCTCATGTAGCCCCTGGTAGGTTACCCTGGGCCTGTACACTCTTCTCCGTCTCCTCACTGTGGGTTGTCCAGCAGCATTTGCATTGTCACCTCCCTCAGCATGTTGCATATGTCGCCTTATAACAGCAATGGCAGCCCCTAACATTTCTTTGTCTCAGTAAAGCTTTTTCAGTTTTCACTTCTATTATCTTACTGCAGTGTTGCAGAGTCTCTTGAGAGAAACATAGTGGAATGTTGTTTGCAGAGTTTTAAGTGCTGGGCTGAGCTAGTGTACTGCCTGTGTAATTGCCTGATTTTGATTATTTTCACCTGCTAGCTCTGCTAGTACTCCCTGGTTAACTTCCTACTATTAGTTGTGCTTCCTTTTCCCTTTCTGTTTCCACAGGGGGGCAGCGCCATGCACACAAGCGCAAACACGCTCAAACCAACTCACACGTGCGCACACATGCTTACACTGACTAAAACTTGCTTATTCTTGGTAAAACGCGCGCACACCAGCACAAACGCACTTACACAACTTTAAACAGCCTTATACATGCTTACTCCAACTTAAACGCGCACACACAGTCTTACTCAGGTTTACAGGCACGCACCCGCACGCATACATGCTCAGCAAGAAACTTTAGTGTTATCCACGGCATACACCTTCAATTTCTTGCTTTTACCCAGCCTACCTGTTGACACACCTCTTCCAATGATGTGTAAATTACAGCTGACACATGCTACTCTGCTCCAATGAGCTTCACTTCTTTCATACATACCCCCCTCGTGATGTCACCTATCTTCTACTCAACCAAAATATGAAGCACAGTGCAAAAACAAACTAGTAAATGAAAAATGCACTGTGAAGAGGATGAACTGCACCGGACAACTAGGATTCCAATACCAGCTTTATTGTACGTTAAACGTTAATCAAATAACACGTTTTTCGTCACTTAGATCAGACTTCATCAGACAAGAACTAACACAACAAACAACCATTTATATATGCTGACCCTTTGTTTGAAATAACCAATGGGAATCTGGCAATGCTCATAAATATGAATGAATGTACTAAAATACGAATATATAACATTAAACAAGTCAGAATAAAATACTGTGATTCACAGATATAAAATATATATGTACCACTTTTAAAATAGCAAATAATGTCATAAAATGAATTTTTAAAAAACTTCATAACTGCACCTGTTTAATAATAACAACTAATTTGTGTTGAAAAATCACCAACAATACTCCCATCTAGTGGTCAAGATTAGATGTACACTAAATTTCCATAATGAATTTTGTGCTCCATTGATGAATGATAACTGTTTTGAATAGTACCTGAATAATAAATATATGTGTATTGAGATCTATGAAATGTAAAAATATATATATATATTTGGAATGAATAATGATTATATATAATATATATAATATATAATAATGGTATAATAGATGTTGTAAATGAAGTATATGAATAAATATATAAATATGTACACAAATATAAATATAAATGGATGACCACAAAACATAAAACCATGACCCGATAAATAATATATATATACAATATGGATGTAATAAATTGATAATATAATGAGAGATTTTTACACAATGACACATACAGGCATGATATTATTGAGGACAATGAAGAGGGACAGGCTGATTTTGTACATGACACTTTTGACCCTTTAGAATTTCCCCCCCTTCGGAGGTCAGAAAGGATCAGAAATCAAAGAAAAGAGAACTACCAGAAGAAAGGATGGAGGGGAGAGGAAGAGGGAGGAGATATTAGTCACGGTCCCTGCAGAAACATCAATTAATGAGAGCATTTTGAGCTTTGATATCAACAATATTGACACCAATATTCAACACACTGGTGACACCTCAGTCATTTGTACATGTGCTAAATACAAGAATTTTAATATTTTTAACTACACAGAACTTGAAATTGATGATATCTATTTTGAGTTGTTTTCCAAGGGACTCAACTTTGTACCAAAAACTAAGTGTGACATTACTAGAATGATCATTGACATGAAAATGTTTTTGAGAAAAATGAATTTTGAGTTAATTTGTGGGGGCACTTCAGGAGAAGTAGATTATTCTGATGAATTAAAGAAAAAAAGTACATGGAACCCCCCCATACACCCACAACTAAAAAATTTTGAAAAAATTATAGAGAATGAATTAAGAAAAGCAGTCAAAATCAACCATTTTGCTCCAAACCTCACACTAAATGAGTTTTCACTACTCAAGAGTTTAAAAGAAAATACCAACCTGAGAATCATGAAACCTGATAAAGGGGGAGGATTGGTCCTTATGAGCTCTATCATGTATGAAGGCAAAATGTTTAATCTATTACTTGATGAGTCTAAATATGATAATATCTCTATTAATGAGATTAATATTGGGTACAAAAGGATTTATACAACATTATATGACTTATTCTTGGAGGGACTTATTGACTACAATATGTTTGAATTTTTATACAATAGTAAACCAAAAATTCCTTCAATTTTCGGGATCCCCAAAGTACACAAAAATTGTGGTGATCCCCCTCTACGTCCTATAGTGGCTGCAGAAGATTCAGTTATTTCCCCTTTAGCTAAATATATAGATACCAAGTTAAAGGATATAATGGTTAGGGGTATTTCATATTTAAAGGAATCATGGGATTTTTTGGGTAAAGTGAAAAATATCACCACTATGAAGGATATTATTTTTGTGACCATAGATGTTATTGATTTGTTTGGCTCAATACCTCACAATACAGGAATGGATTGGTTTGAAGAAGCTATTAGGTCTTTCAAATCATTAAAAGATGATGAAATTCTTGTATGTGTAAACCTTATGGAATTAGTTTTGAAACATAACTATCTATTTTTTCAAGGTGAATATTTTCATCAAATAAGTGGGGTGGCTATGGGAGCAAGGTGTGCTCCAATATACGCCAATATGGTTTTAAATACATGGGAAGACAAATATATTTATAATGGGAGTTATAAAGACTGCTGGGTTCTATATAAATGCTTCTTAGGCGACATTATTATATTTTGGAAGGACAGCATTGACAGGTTAAATTATTTCATCCAGTATATTAACCGGACTACTGCTTTTTTAAAATTCACCCATGACATCAATGTAAATAGCATAAATTATTTGGATATTATGTTAGAAAAAGAAGGAGACCATTTGAAGTCAAGGGTGTATAGGAAAAAAACTTTTTCCAACTCCTACTTACACTACAAAAGTGCACACCTATTACATCAAAAGAAGAGCATTGTAAAAGGCCAAATGGTTAGGATTTATGACTTCTAACAATCAAGATTTCAGTGATGAAATTGATTTCTTGGTTAGTATGTTTTTGGACAGAGGTTACCCTATAGATTTTTGTAACCGTATTAAAATAGAAGTCATAGAAGGGAGAAAAGATAGATTTGCACCTATATTGAGCTATCATAATCCCTCTATTGTTGCTAACGTTCAAGCACTAGGTTCATTAGAAAATAAGAAAAAAGATATATTGTACACTCATTCATTTGTCACCCAATATAGTGGTGATGCAGGCATTGTAAAACAAGTGTTTTTTAAGGAATGGGATAAATTCCTTAATATTACAGACCTGAATTTCAACAAGTCGATTGATTCTTTTAACATCATTTTTAGAAAAGGACGCAACATTAAAGATTGGTTGATAGCTCAACATAGGGAAAATAAGAAAAGCAACAAAATTAAGGGTACTTATTCCTGTGGAATGTGTTCACAATGTTCATTTATGACTAACACACAAAAAATTTTTGTTCAAGCAAGAGAAAAAGATATTGTTGGTAAAACATACAGCAACTGTAATTCTTTTGGAGTTGTATATATTGCTTTATGTGACATCTGCTCGGCCTTCTATGTTGGTAAGACCAAGAGAAAGATTAAAAGAAGGATTTATGAACATTTGAATGATATTAAAAAGAAGAAAGAATACAATGCACTATATAAACACTTGAATATTTGTCCTTTGGCAAAATATAAATTTTTCATTTTAGATGAGGTAGCGAAAGATGAAAGAGGTGGCCTCTGGGAGACCAAGATAGAATATAGGGAATTATTTTGGCAAATAATTTTGGAGGCAAATAAATTCCCTGGGTTAAATGATAATATCTCCCTTGCTCCAGTTTTAAAATGAAGGGCAGCTAAATTATAACACCTTTTATTTTCATTTTCATGTCATTTTATTGCTTTTATACATATATATTTAATACATATATTTATATTTATATTCATATTTATATTTACATTTTATGGTACATTATTAACAGCCTATTCTGAATCAATTATTTTCCATAAGGCTGTTTTTTAGATCATATTATATGATTCTTTACATATTTGATTAAGGTGTTGGTATAGAATATAGATGCACATCTTTTAGCATATACTTGCTCTACTCAACAACAATAATAATATTGATGTTATGTTATTTATTTATTTATTATTATTACGTTTCATGCCTGTACATATATATATATTATATTATATGATTTTATAATATATTATCAAATTATTACATCCATATTGTATATATATATATTATTTATTGGGTCATTGTTTTATGTTTTGTGGTCATCCATTTATATTTATATTTGTGTACATATTTATATATTTATTCATATACTTCATTTACAACATCTATTATACCATTATTATATATTATATATAATCATTATTTATTCCATATATATATATTTTTTTTACATTTCATAGATCTCAATATACATATATTTATTATTCAGGTACTATTCAAAACAGTTGTCATTCATCAATGGAGCACAAAATTCATGATGGAAATTCAGTGTACATCTAATCTGGGAGTATTGTTGGTGATTTTTCAACACAAATTAGTTGTTATTATTAAACAGGTGCAGTTACGAAGTTTTTTAAAAATTCATTTTATGACATTATTTGCTATTTTAAAAGTGGTACATATATATTTTATATCTGTGAATCACAGTATTTTATTCTGACTTGTTTAATGTTATATATTCGTATTTTAGTACATTCATTCATATTTATGAGCATTGCCAGATTCCCATTGGTTATTTCAAACAAAGGGTCAGCATATATAAATGGTTGTTTGTTGTGTTAGTTCTTGTCTGATGAAGTCTGATCTAAGTGACGAAAAACGTGTTATTTGTTTAACGTTTAACGTACAATAAAGCTGGTATTGGAATCCTAGTTGTCCGGTGCAGTTTGTTCTCTTCACAGTGCATTTTTCATTTACTATCTTCTACTCTGTTACTTCCCTTATCCTACTCCTACACTCCACTGACTGTGCTCATTTGCTATGTAAACTTGCGATTCACTATCCTAACCCTCATTTGCATAGGATTGCCTACTAATGCTTGGTTACATCTCTTTGACTGAGCTTCCCCACTTAGCAACCTCTACTCAGTGGCCATGTTGTCTTCAGCCTGCCATTCCCTTGCATTGTAAATTCAGAATAGAAATAAAATCCACATTTGTGGATCTTAATTATTGATTTTCTGGTTTTTACAGCGCTGTGCATTTCTGCGGTGCTGCGCTATGCTTAAACCCCGGGGATCGGGATGAAAAAAAAATATTTTATTTTTATTTTGCATCAGTGAACTTTGCCAATGGCCGTATTTTTGGCCATTGGCATGCTTCTTCAACTAGATGCATCCTTTTTTTGGAGCTGTCATGGCTCCGTTTTGCTATTTGCAGAACCGTACTCAGTTGTCAACTGAGTACATTTCTGCAAATAACACTACTCTTACTCGGACAGGTTCGGGTTTCCTGGATCACAAATTAACCTCATTTGCATGGCTTTTGCTTGCAATTGAGGTAATTTGCATATCCAAGCCCTGTCCGTGTAGGACTCATTTTGGGAGCTCTGTTGCATGCCCCTACCGGCTGTTCCTGGATCGCTCGGCGGACATGTTGGCTGCATGGAGTCTTACTCTACTCTTAGACTCCATGCAAGCCTTCGTGAATCTGGCCCCTTATCTGTATATTTTTACAGCTAGATGCTAAATGCTGCCATTTTCTAGCAATGGGGGTTTTGGCCTGGGAACTAGAAGTCAGATGACCAGAAATTATGTCATTCTGCAAGCTATCCCAGTAGTAATATTTTAGATATTAATTTGAGAAGTCTCTTAGTAAGATAGAGCATTCTGTATTCAGTCCTGGACCTGACAAGAACCATCCACCACAACAATTCCCTTATTCTAATAGTAAGTTACTAGGGAATAGTATAATTCTGTTAGATACAGTCAGAAGTATAATAAAGTTTAGTTTAGATATTTTTCTTCATTTGTGTGAGCCTGTACTGCAATGTTATTTTAAATATTTTCTCTGGTTTTGAACTCTGATGTCACTGTGAATTTATATTTAGTATTGTCTCATTCTTTTATTATTTATTATTAAATATATTTAAATCTTTCATTGTGGCTTATCTGTGCAGATATATTTAAGTTTTGAGAGTACCTGCATATTTATTCGGTGACACTATGTGGGCCACTCCTAATAGCCTTGTCCTTGGTCAAACTACCATTTGTATTAGTATTAATATTACACAGCAAGATTGGACATCCTTTGTTAAGTGCTTAAAGTAGCTGATAAGGAGTGACTCCTGGCAGTGGAAACTATCTTATAGTCTGGGCAGAAGGGGGCATAGCTAGTAAACCTGTGACAGCCTTTCCCAAGAATGAATGTGTGTGTGTGTGTGTGTGTGAGCTACTTGAGCAGGAAAACACAGAGGGTGTCGGAGGTCTTGGCTTGATCACTCAGATGAGATCTCAACTCTATAGCTGTACCAGTGGGGAGTCTTATTGGGGATCTGGAAGAAGAAGGAGAAACCATCCCCTGACTGACTGTGGTCTCTTTGTGCTCTTAAGGCAATTTGCACTTGATGCAGAGAGCTGCATCTGGAAATATTGTGTGTGTACCTGTAATCCTCTCAGTGAATGTCCCCTAGTGTTGCCAGTGGTGAGGATTGAGGCTCTTTGATTAGTGGTCCAGTGGAGGGTCATCACAGTGTTTTTTTTTCAGGTCATGTTAAGTTGGTAAACCCTCCAACATAACAAAAAAAAATCATTCATGACTACCTAAAGGTACTGCTGCTCATTGCTATGAATTTAAATAAAAACATGTCTTCCTGGAGACATTCTTCACCCTGGAAAACACAGACATATGTGCAGTCATGGAAACATGGTTCAGAACCATGGAAAGCACCCCAGCTATCAAAGGCTGCAATGCCTTTCATACATTTCATCCCCCCTCAGCTCAAGATAAAATGACTTGCTTGAACTGCTCCATGCCCAACTAACCATAGTTTTTATCCCCTATCATATCCTTGCTAGTTACAGATCCCCTACCATGAGTTTGGAAAACCACACCTCCTACCTAAACATACTGGAATCTCTTAACATTCAGCTTAACAACATACTTACGGGTGACTTCAACTACCCTTCCATAAACTGGGAGACTTATATGACCCACAATTCACTTGTTCAGAGGTTTTTGGACTTTGTCAATGTAAACACCCTGGAGCAATTGGCTAGCTCCCCAAGTAGAGGTAAAAATATTCTAGACCTAGTACTCGCGAACATAGGGGGATGCTGCTCCCTTGCATGCATTAACTCCTCCCTGGTAAGATCTGACCACAAAATGATCTCCTTTAGTATTAAAACTAACCTACAGCCCCCATCAAACTCCAAAACTGTTAAGAATCTGTCTAAACAAACAAATTAGATAACTGGTCAAATCTGCCAAAGCAAACTATGAGGCACAGATAGCTTCCCAGGTGAAAGATAACATAAGTTTTTTTTTTTAATTTTGTTTGTAACCTCAGGGGAAATGCTCAGCAATGTGTCTAGTTAATCACAAATGGCAAACGTTATACCCAGCTTGAAACTATAGCAAACCTGCTGGCCAACAAGTTCAGCTTAAACTCCCACCCCTCCCATCACCTCCTACCACACCCAAAGAAATACCTGCAACAGTCCCCCTACTGGTCATTATGAGGGAAAAGGTCCTAGCTGCGCTCATAAAAGCCAAAAACAAAGCCTCCATCACTCCTAAGAACATTGTGGGATATTTCTTAAATAGCTTAAAACAGAATCTATCAGAGCCACTAGAAACCTTCTTTAATCACAGCCTCTGGATGGGCTTTGTTTCAGAGGAATGGAGGACTGCAACAGTCATCCCTCTCCACATGAGGGGACACATCAACTAACCCAGGGAACTACAGACCCACAAACTTGACCAGTCATATATGCAAGGCCATGGAGAGAATTATCATGGACATGATGAATAATGACATAGGAAGTCTCCAGTCACTGGACCAGACCCAATTTGGCTTTGTCAAAGGGAGGTTTTTCTTGCTCAATCTGATGGATTTCTTCAAGAAAGTCACCAGAGCTATGGATGAGGGTAAAATGGTACACACTGCTTATCTAGACATGGCCAAAGCTTTTGACACAATCCCCCACTCCGGAATCATAGATAAATTTACTGAGTTAGGCATAAACCCTTACATCATCAGATGGGTAGCAAACTGGCTGACTGATATAACACATGTTGTCCTGATAAGTGAATCCACCTCTAATAAGAAACCTGTTACTAGTGATGTCCACAGGACTCAGTGTTGGGACCCCTCCTGTTTGGTATATACCTCTCTGAAGTGAAGGCCAATGTTGGGGCCCCTGGCTTACCAAGTTCACTGATGACTGTAAGCTGGGAGCAATCACTGAATCACCAAATTATGTTGACATCCTACAAGCAGGCATAAAAATGACAAACAACTGGTGCCAAAGCCATGGATTGAGACTAAATGCTAAAACATATGTAATAATATTCTTCAGTAAATCAAATATTCCTGCAAATTATAATATTGCTACCACACTTCTAAAAGTAGAATCAGTGGTGAGGGCCCTAGGAGCACAGATAGATAGTAACTTGAACATTGACTACAAGGTAGCTATGGTAGTGAGGAAATCCTTTTGTGTGGCTCAAATTATAAGTAAAGGCATGGCATTAAGATCAAAGGAGATCATAGTACCATTGTACTCAACCCTCTCCAGGCCCAAAATTGAGTATAATGTGCCCTTCTACATGTAACTAACCAGGATCTTACACCAATTGTGGGTTTTTCACTAAAAAAATACAAAATGTAAGGCACATGTCTTATGCAGACTGACTAAAGGTCCTATCCTTTTATCCGTCTCATAGCTTTTATTGAGAGGTAACTTATGCCTGACCTACAAGGCATTCTCTGATCCAGCCCTGATGAAAATGTTAAATATTTGCAAGAAAATTATATAAGGGTCATTCATTCCATGTACCTGAACCTTATTTGTGACACTAACAGAATTTGCTAAAGAGACAGATGCATATCCCAAAGGCTACCTTGTCTATGCAATAAACTTCCCATCTTCATAAAACAAAGCCCATCCCTCACTCTCTTCAAAAGGAATTTGGATAAATGTATGGGAGAACCGTAAATATACACCTGGCGTACTGCCAATGTCCCTTATGGACAGAAGCAGTCTGTAAAATGACTCAGGGCTCCAAAACCCAAAGGCCAACTACCCTGATACTACCTGGGTATTATTGGTTACCTTGTACAGGTTCTTGTGCTATTAGCCTAGTAATCACCTATGAACCTATGAACTAATTATGAACTATGAATAAAAGAGTGTATTCTGCAATACAGCTTTATTAAAGGAAGGTTATGCGTAAACAAGCATCAGTTATATACTATGTGCATTAGACATATATACAAAGTCAAGTGAAAGGACGAGAAGGTGCACCATATGCTGCAGAACGTAAATTAAAATCTTCTCTTTGATGTAATAAAACACATTTATTGTATAAAACAATAAAACAGCTGCAAAGTAGCGCTTATAACAAACACTTCATCAGACATAGCACTGAAACATAAATCCTTAAATACATACTCTGATACTGCAATTAACAACAAATCAGAGCTCTAGTGCTCAACATATACTTAACTAACTGTTTTTTATTAGTTAAGTATATGTTGAGCACTAGAGCTCTGATTTGTTGTTTTTTAATTGGGTAGTGACATCAGAGTATGTATTTAAGGGGATTTATGTTTCAGTGCTTTTATGTCTGATGAAGCGTTTGTTATAACGCGAAAGCGCTTACTTTGCAGCTGTTTTATTGTTTTATACAATAAATGTGTTTTATTACATCAAAGAGAAGATTTTAATTTACGTTCTGCAGCATATGGTGCACCTTCTCGTCCTTTCACTTGTACATTCATTTTTGCTGTGGAGGTGCTTTATCTAGCAGGGACTATTTGTTTTTTGCATATATACAAAGTCACAAAGAAATGTGCAAAGGAAAGGCATCATCACTTCCACAGTGTGTAGAGGGGTGGGACAGGAAGGCAAGCTTGACACCAAAGAAGTGAGAGTGTACAAGTAAAACAAAAATCTATTCATGAAGTATCCAATTTGCAGGTCCAGTAACAAGATATGTTTAGCAGTCAATAGAACTGCTTAGATAAAAAGTGTGTGTGTGTGTGTGTGTTTGCACGCGCATGCGCGTGTGGTGGTATGGGAAAATATTAGGTGAAGCTGCATATGTCTGCATGAACACAAACAAGCACTGTGCAATGCTACATCCTGGTATCTCAGGCAGGTGTGAGCTGTCCACGATTGGCTAATCAGTTCACCATCATTGTCCCTGACCATAAGAACTGCCTCTGCCAGGAGTTGCACTGCTAGTTTCATTGCCCTGGCTGAAATTTGGGGCACTACCTAACCATGACTGATGTCTGCTAGATGAGCTGTCATCACAACATCATCCAGGACCATGACCACGTGGACTTCCAAGTCTGGTGTGGGCACCGCAATTACCAACAGAGCAGTGGAAGTAGCACTACTATGGGAGTGGGATCTTCTATGAGCAAATTAGCTAACATTGGACAATTTAGTGGTTCTACAGCCACATGGATGCCAACCCTCCCCAATCAGACATTTCATTACAGACACTACGCAATCCAGTGTGTCATTCATCCTGTCCAAGGAGTTACCCATACTGTTCAGGCAGTCCCACATGTCAAAATGTACAATGTTTAGTAGTTGCCCTATCACCTCCATGGCCCTCGTGGAACATGTCTGAGATTCCATAATGGCCCTAGACATACGTCACGTGGCACCTACTGACACATCAATATCAGGAACAGGGAGGACAGCAGGCCTCCTCCGAGCACTTCTAACAACCCTCCTGTGTGGCACCTCAGCCTCACCTACAGTGAGTGAATCAACCAGTTTTCCAAGTGGATTAACCACACTACCCTGATCAACTGTGTCACTCACAACCAGTCCTATGTCTGAGGTCTCTGTGTCATCTGTATGCATAGCATACTGACTGTGTCTGAAATAGGGGTAGGACATGTTAGAGACACAACCTCATCGTCAGACTGACCCTCTTCACCCCCAGACTATACCTCTTCAGCACTGCCACAATCATCATAGGCTGTGTTCCTGAGTACCACTGGCAGAATCAACTATGATAATAAGTTAGAAAAAGAAAAAAGAAAAAGGCAATAAACAACGAGCAAACCAATATTACATGAAATGCATTTTACACCTTAAAATATGCTAATGCAATTAAATCAAAAAACTTTAATTTACACATACATCTACCATTTGGATATTAATAAGAATGCAGAAGGTATTCTTACCATGTGCAAGTGGTTGTACAAAGGCACATAAATAAGAAGTGACGAGACAGGGATAATAAGCATCAACAAGCAAACTATGGAAGAAACAGAAAACAACTGCCTTTACAGCTACAGAATAAGACACACCTCACAGAAATCATTACTGTTCTATGGACTACCCTCCCATTCCCCCTTCTTCTCCTTACCCATCTGTATCTCTTCTACCCCGTGTGTCTCTGTCTCTTTCACTCTCTTTCTCTGTATGTGTGTGTGTGTGTGTGTGTGTGTGTGTGTGTGTGTCTGTGTGTGTGTGTGTGTGTATGTGTGTGTCTGTGTGTGTGTGTGTGTGTATGTGTGTGTCTGTGTGTGTGTGTGTGCGTGTGTGTGTGTGTGTGTGTGTGTGTGTGTGTGTGTGTGTGTGTGTGTGTGTGCATATATATATGAACAGTACTTAATAAAGAAAATGCAGCTATTAGGTAGTATTCTCTGTGGTATAAGGTGTAAGTGCCATGATACCAAAGACAGCTGATCCAGTGTTTGAATCTAGTTGACTGACACTTTTACAGAGGGAGTCAGAATGCCATTTCACATCATATTTAGCTCACGAGTGTCGCAGTAAATACAAACCATTATTATAAGTCTGTTTATTGCAAGAAATGTGTCATCACTGCTTGCTATAGAAGCCCAATATAATGGATGTAAATTATGCAAAATGTGATACTGATGATATTTAATGTAGAATACATGTACATAGGTATGATATGTATAATATATTTGTTGTAATTATTGAGTTCTCACACATTATAAGTATGTGGTTATGACAGTATATGTTATGAAGTTTGTATGTAACCTAACCCACCATTTCTTGCTCAGGTCATGCAACTGTATGTATCTAAGATGTATTTACAAATGGGTCTACCTGACAACGTCAAAAGCTGACAACGTCGACGATGAGAACACCGACACCAGAAGATCGAAAACTGACATGACCGATGGATGAAAACCCCGACGCTAAGAACACCGACATGTGAAAAGGCTGTGTAAGTATGCGGTAGTGACGGACGTTAGGGTTAGGGTGCGAGTAAGGTAATTGTGCAATATTGACGGACTCTAGGGATAGGGGTGGGTTAAGTGAGTTAGGGTTAGGGCGCGGGTTAGGTGAGTGTGCGATAGTGACAGTCTTTAGGGTTAGAGGCGGGTTAAGTGAGTTAGGGTTAGGGCGCGGGTTAGGTGAGTGTGCGATAGTGACAGTCTTTAGGGTTAGGGTAGGGTTAAGTGAGTTAGGGTTAGGATGCGGGTTAGGTCAGTGTGCGATAGTGATGGACCTTAGGGTTAGGGTTTGGGTTAAGGTTATAGATAGTTGTGTATGTAAGGTTTAGTGTGGGTTTGTAAGGATTTTGGTGTGCTTGTGCTGTGTGTGTGCTTTTTGGACAGGGGATTTGTTTTGTTTGTTGATTGTCGAGATTGTGGTGTGTCGGGCATGTGAGGTTTCGTGTTTGTGAACTTTCGGTTATGTGGTGTCGGTGATTTCGTTGTCGGTGTTGTAGTGCGTCGGTGTTGTCAGGTAGATCCTTACAAACACAATTAATGCCTTTCCCATAGAAATGCAGTGCCATGACTAAGTAAAGTAACAGACATAAAGGCATCTGTTAAGTATGTGTACAGTCAGTCTTAAATTACTATACTTACAATTACAATGTTAATAAGTAATTTATCCAGTGGTGTTGACAGTTTATTGCAAAAATGTAACTTATTTTCCCTTGGGTTCAATTCCCAGGTAATACTACTCAATCTTACCAGTGTCGAACTCACAAAATGCCAATATGTCACAAGTTACAAAGTTATTCCTCAAAACCATGATTATATCCAACACAATAAAGTATATCAGGATTCAACATAAGAACATGTCTCAAGATTTTGAGTATCACACACAGACAAATCGCAATGACATCTTCTGTGCTTCTTGATGTGCTCACTGCCAATGTGTCTGACAAGCTATTGCAGGGCTTACATTGTGCAAATGCAGTTGGCAAGGCTGTGCATCTTTGCACACAAGCTATTATATGCAAGATCTGAATTTGGCACTAGTTCAGACCCATAATTCCGGATTTACTGCTGAAGACATGGCTGGTGACAACAGAGATGGTATGCCATTTACAGCACAAAGGTGGAGTGTTGAGGAGTCCAGGATTTTTGTGGCACTCCGTGTAAAAACCGTTACAGCTAGAGGCTTCTGCATGGGGATTATACTAGTTCTTAGTATAAGGCTAAGGCTTGAAATATCTTGACCAAAGCTGTCTCCAGTGCAAATGGCATCCCATGCACTGAGGAGCAATATCGTCACCACTAAAGTGACATGAAGAAGTGCAAAAGGAACCTACTTAGCCAATAGGAGCATGAATTTAGGACTGCAGCCACCCCTCAGTTGTGTAAGTATACTGACCTAAAACCTGTCTGTGATACGGTATTAATTATCCAGCCAGCCAACATAGTTATTCATTATGTTTTCATATAAATATATATATATATATATTATATATATATATATATATATATATATATATATATATATATATATATGTATGTTGATCGATTGAAAGTACGTTACATCAAAATGTACATCAAACTCACTTTCGCGAAAGTGCATTTTATCGAAAATGCACTTTCGAAAAAAAAAAACAACACACCAAAAAAACTAAAAAAGAAACTTGGTATGTTTTACCCTCTTCACTAATTAACCATGAATTAATTAATCTAATAATTAATCATTAATGACTTCCCATCATATCTGGATGTGGCTAAGGTGTAGTTATGTATTTCTCATATTGTTTTATGTATTGAATAATTAAGTAATATAACATTCCATTGATTTAATTCTCTCTTTGTCTTCCCAACCCCTTATCTCTCTCTTTATTTTTCATTGCTGCAGAAAACAAACTGGCAATCAGCACAAGGAGGCAGACTGACCACATACCTCCACAGTTGGCACCAGTGGCACCACCATAAGTAGTACACACACACAGCATATCTGGGTCACAACCTGTCAGCATTTCCTGCACAATTCCTACCCTGTGTCAGGTAGCTCTTTCCTAGCTGCTGGTGCAGTGGTACCCTCGAGAAGCAGTAGTAGTGGAAGTGGTGATTTTTGTCACCCAACAAGAGCTTACAGAGCTGCTGGAGGGAATTATGAAGAGGGTCATTGGTGCCTGAATGGGCAGGGTTGCAAAGTTTCTGCATTGTAATGCAAAAATGATCCCAGGTCCAGCACTGACCCAGACAGGTGATACAAGAGACAGTGATGACTGTTCTGAGGGAAAGGACTAGATTCTGTCAAGCTGGACGTAGATGCACCTTCAAGGTCCCCTACCTATCCCGAAGCACAGTATCCCTCAGCTTTTTGTGCCTATCATCATCCCTGTCTGTCTTGCATGTCCTGTATGTCTCTACCTGCTACCTAACCTATCCTATGTTCCTGACCCTTTCATTCCTAAGCACCTTCCCCAACATTCCTTTTTCTCCAAAAAAATGGCCATCTCTCCCACAAAAAAAATTTATGCCCCATACATAGCATTCCACTTCAACTGTGTGTCATCTTGACACACTTGATTTGTTCAGATTGGAAATACAATATTATTCTGTTGCCGTCACCCATCCCTGGTGTGGTGACTCTGCAAAGTCATCAAATTGTATAATACATTTATGTTGTGAAGAAGGGAACAGCTATAGTGTTCTCCCACCATCGTACTCCAAATTCTTGTATTCCTTCCCCTGTGTCATAGCCTCTGCTTCCACCCCACCCCCTATTTTCACCACCATCCTGGCAACCCCCTTTTCACATATTTAATCTGGTCAAAAAATAGAATTACACACAACACACATGGCCAGAATGGCCCATGGAAAAGTTTTCACTTTTTGCCCTCAGCATTTGCCCGGCGGTTGGCATAGAGCACCAATGGTGAATGATGGTGATTTCCATTCAACTTCCTGTAGCAAAACCTTAACATTTTAATTTTCAGCTGCAGTAGTTTGGTTACTTTCGCTCAAATATGCTTAAATCTGCTGCACTATGCAAATACAGAGTAAAGGCAGGCTAAAGGCAGTATTGTGAAACTAGAAGCTCCTATGTAGTGTGTTGACATGATTCCACTATTAATTTATATTTTTGCTTAGTGTCCTGGGTTCACTTACAGATGTAGGTCAAATTATTATTTCATGACATTTTATATTTCTATCATATAGTTAACTGCAGACATCTCTATTTCTCTCCATTTGCAACATTTCATTAACATGACATTCTTGATTTCTATAGCTAGCATTTTATTCGCATGACAGCTTAACAATGAGGATACAAGTGTGAGTAATACACCATAAAGGTGGTCCTACATGTCCCACAACATGCTGTTGTTATTCCTCTTTCCATCTGTCTGTCTGTCTCTCTCTCACTCTGTTCACCCCTTCTGCTTATCACTATCCTTCAATTGTATTATTTAAAGTGTGTAATACAGGAGTTCTTTTGTGGCATAATATAATGCCCAGATCTGCAAAAAAGCTGTCTACATACTTTCAAGGGTTGTAATACCTGCATTAGTTAAGTGTTACTGATTGTTTTTAGTACAGTGTTTTGAGTAGCTATTTCCTACATATTGTTATGAGCCGACATTATCCTGCTTCTGTCATAAGCTACTTGGTCCTTGTCTCCCTCACCCTGTCTCCTCTGCACTTGCATAATGTGTATGCTAAACAACTGCAGCTCAGGCTAAATGGAGCTACACAGCTTATGGCAAAATCTTGTGAATTTTTGCCTTCAGCTGCATTACTGTGGTGCCCTTTGCACTGCTGTGCTTAGCTATGTTTAGTCAGGTTAATTTAGTTTTGAACAGGCTGAAGAGTTGAATGTATACCTCTCAACATCTTAGCACAAAAAATCCTGACAAAGCCTAAAATAAGGGGGGACAAAGACCCCACAACAGGGACAGATTTTAAATATTGCTCTTATAAACTTAAAAGGTTGATATAATAACAGGATTTGTGTTGGCATGCATTTTCTGAAGGATATGAAGTCTGAAACTCAAATGTATGTCATTATTTACTTACTTAAATCCTCACTTATTTACCAAAAAAACACAAATTGTATGAGGAACAAACCAACAATATGGGGAAAAAATCTGGACAGGTGGGAGGTATGGCTGAATGTACAGCATGCAGTTGTCATGAGGGTAATGCAGGGTAATACATACATTGTCCTTTTCTGCAATCTATTGTCACAATAGAACTTTGTGAAGTAGTAGTCTGTCTGTGGTATAGTGTGTTTAAACAATACTCAGGTCTGAAGAATTTTCTTAGAATACTCTCAAGGTTCAAATCCATATGTATGCCAAAGTGTTTTTGACTATTTGGTAAGACTCCTGTGGATGTAACTGTTGACTATACATTTTCATAACGTATCATTATCCTGTTGCTGTACTAATTGTGAAGCCTCTCTTGTACAGATCTTGCATGAATAATTATGCTGATAATGCAAACAGTAACACAACACAAATATATGTGGAATGAAACACAAACTAATGTGTTAATATTTCTGCATTGTGTATTCCTGTTACCAGCTGTCCACTTCTTCCCACCTCTTCTGTGTCATCCAATAAACAAACTTCTTTGATTCAAAACTGTTTCTGCGTGTCATGTTTCCACCATCAATCACATGTTTGGCCCCTCATATATTTCATAATACAGTTGTAGCATACATATGTATGTTAGTGTGTTTAAGGGGGTATAGTGACAGATTTGAATACACACACTGACATTACAGCAAGAGGTTCTCCTGTTTGATTCTCGGCTGGAGTGTGGGGAGTGCCTTCTGTGTGGAGTCTGCATGTCCTCCCTGCAGTTGGGTGGCATTTGAAAGACATGCATAAATGGGCATGCCTTCGTTGAAGGATGGATGTTGTGCTGGCACCTCAGCGTTAGTGAAAATCTACTGCCAGTCATTAGCGGACTGGAGTTCCGTTGTGGCGACCCCTAACCTGGAAATGCTGAAAGACAACAACAACAACTGACATTGAAAAGCAATGTTTCAGTGTCAAATGTGCTGTGTCCACTTCTACTGCAGAGAATACATTTAACTTTGCACAGAGCTCCCTCTACACGTTATCCCACTTTTGACACAAACATCCTCTCAGCACCATACTGATAAGGTTATTCAGTCAAAAGTGCACTCTCCTTTCAATAGACAAGTTTCTTCTGTGGTACTTTTGACTAATATTGTGCTCTCTCGATGATGTCACTAGATAGGAAAGAGGTTCAGTTCTCACTGAGTGGAAATTTGCGTGTGTGACTGAAATATCAGGTACATATAGCTGCCTGAACAGAAGAGGTTTAGCTCTCACTGAGTGGAAATTTGTGTGCATGGCTGAGATATTAGGTACATATAGCTGCCTGAACAGACATGCTGTATCATCTTACAGGAAATGGAAACATTTATTCTGGACAAGTATTCCACCATCCCCTTATCCCAGTTTTACAACAAACATCATCTATGCAATACTGTGATGAGGTCATCCTGTCAAAAGTGTACTCAGTCACTATAAGACTCAGACTAATCCTGTGGAACTTGTGGTATGACTGTGTTCTTTAGATTTTGTAAGTAGTTAGGTAGGTGGTTCAAATCTGACAATGGTGAATTTTGGTGCCTGTGTGGTGCTAATGTCATGAAAGCAAATCATCAACAGATATGATGTACCCATTTCCATTCAAAAGAAGGTTTTAACTTTGAACACACCTCTCTCTGCATTTTAACCCATTTATAATATAAACTTCTCCGCAACACAGTGATGAGGTCATCTTTACAAAAGTGCACACTCTCCCTTTAAGAGTCATACTTGTCTTGTGAGGCTTGCAGCAATACTGTGCTCTCCAGATTGTACAACTAGGTAAGTTTGAGATTCAAATCTCACAATGTGGGACTTGTGCATGTGTCTGCAGCTTCAATGTCAGTTGCATATAGCTTCCTGAACAGACATGCTGCATCATTTTCCACTCAGCAGAAAATTTTAACATGGTAGAGGATGCACCCATCCCCTTACCCCACTTTTACCACAAACATCATCTCTCCATCTCACTGAAGAGGTCAGCATGTCAGTATTGCACACTGTGCCCTTACAACTCACACTTCTCCTGTGGTGTTTGTGACTAATTCTGTGTTGTACAGATGGTATAAATAGACAGGTAGGGAGCCTTGGTACAACACTGGGTAAATAATGTTAGTGTGTATATTTGAATCTAGCATTGAGTAAATAATGCCAGTGTGCCTTGTCATGTACAATTGTATCCATGACACCACTCCTTATGTAAAATTCCACTTAGGAGACATATTTTCCTTGCCAGAGGATTACCCTATAGATTTGTATTACCGCCACAGGCAATAAACATTTTTGGAAACACAACACTTGCATTATGCAATCAAAAAAGAAACACATCAAAGTGGTCGTATGAGTTACCCTGTGATGCTGACTATTGATACTATGCTGTGTAAGTACAAATGGAGGATGTTTGAATCCAGCAGTGATAGACTACTGTCAGTGAGTGCTCGTCTGTCATGGTGGGTAGAAACAGCTTGTGATGTATGCAGTATGTGTAGCTGTGTAGTGTTGCGGTGCACTTCAAACACCTTCATATCTTTTTAGAATATCATTGTATGAAAGAATGGTGACGTCATACATTCAAATGTGCACTGTCTCAACTGTAAATGAATATTTCATGTATTGCATGTGATTCAGGCAGGATTCTGTACCATGTGATCTGAGGTAGTTTGTTCAAAGCTATCTATTAATCCTTAGACTCATCTGTGGCATTATGTCTGTGAATGTACAGGTAGGTAACATTGTTGTCAGCCAGCTATCTGTTGTATGTGTTGCATGAATGGAGATTCCTATTACAATGATTTCAGCTCCTTTTTCACACAGCTATGCTTTCTTTAATAATGATGCCATGGGATGACATTTAACTTTCCCATGAGAACATCTAAGGATTTTCCTGAGGTGTGAGGACGTGACAATGTTCTATATGTTAGTACCTTAGTAAGACATGTGTTTGAATCTGATTATCCACACATTGTACCTGATTGTCACTCTCCCATCTCATTGATTACTGTATTATGCATCTTGTTTTTCTGGGAATACCTAGGAGTAGGTAATACTGTCTGAGAAACACACATATATCAATACTGTTTTAAAGAAATTACAGGCATACATCTCCTTTGGAGCAATAAAATAACATCACTGCTTCAAAGATCAAAATATCTCACACTTGTAGCAACCAGTGGCATCATGGTACAGTCATTCTTTCCAATATAGTCAGGTGTTCAAAACCTGCATTGGCTGACTGCAAAGATTGCCTCTGCTACTGCTGTGATGCATGAATGACATCCACAAGTGTTATAATGTGTACAATTACAGTGAAAGAAACCTCTCAGGTTCTTTTATGTCATAC
The DNA here is from genome assembly GCF_019279795.1 of Protopterus annectens. Classification (NCBI taxonomy): domain Eukaryota; kingdom Metazoa; phylum Chordata; order Ceratodontiformes; family Protopteridae; genus Protopterus; species Protopterus annectens. Next base: position 57,564,532 of record NC_056737.1, on the reverse strand, counting down.
AAATTGCAACACAATCACATGATGTAATAGATTTACATAGGTGGGGTCTCACACTTGCTTTAAGACTTCCACTCTGGCACATTTGATTCATACACATGCTTGTAGTCAGTGAGCTTACATAACTTGCTGCCACTTCCAGCCAAGGGTAACATTCTAGGAATGTATTGATATTACAAAAACAACACTACATGAAGTTATTATTCTCAGTTTTTATTTATTTATTAGTAATGCAAGTAATATATGAATTTACGTTGTTTACATGCTGTTATGGCAGTGTTTGCTATAATGTCTTGTGAGCATGTGCAGTATAATACTTTATTAGATGCACCCTATTAACAAACAGAGACCTTGAAGTACTGCAATGTCATCAGATCTGTGCTGTCATTTGTGACTTGTGTATTTTGATTGATGGCATATTACTGTTTATGATGCACATGTATATAAAACGGGTCCACTAGATATGATTGAAATTCCACAAAGCTGATTCTCATATGGCCGAGACCATATGATCGACTTTTGGAATTTTGATCATGCAGAACGGGCATTTCCGTATAGAGCGGAATGGGAAGATTTCCATCTTCCGCACTGTAGTGCAATCTCAGAGTTGGAATATTTAAATTGCAGGGGGTGTGGGAGGTGCAGCCCCCCACGGGGGTGCAGGCAGACTCGCACCCCTGCTAGCAATGTGTATGTAAGTTTTTGTTTTGTTTTGTTTTTTTTAAAGATGTTCAAAATTCCAAAAGTCGATCATATGGTCTCTGCCATATGGGAATCAGCTGTTTGGAATTTTCATCATCTATAGTAGACCTATATAAAACACATGCTTGTCTAAGACATATGTCACTGTAAAGTACCCCATTAGCAGTGGTTGTCCAATGGCAAATGTTAAAGTATGTCCCTTTCAGCTGTGCATGATACAGCTGCTGTACACTTCATGTCTTGGACATTGAATGGAGTGGAGGATGCAACACCACAGTCAGTTCTCACACATACATTCCCTGTATATGCCCATCATATTAAATAACTGCACTGTATATCAATGGCACACAAGGTATTCACTGTTCTTTCCTAACTATTATCTCAACTCCACATGTTATCAGCATTAATATCACATTTATTCCCCTTTCTTACAATGTTGCATTGTAACCCTCTCACATCCATTGTTAATATGTCTGTTTTTAAGTTACATTAATGTATAAACACTTGGAAACAGAAGTATTTATTATTACCATCAATATAGACATCTTCCTATTGAAAAATGTTTCTTTCTGGTGTCGTCACATTTGAATGCATTAACTGAGTACATTTTTTTTCGGTTTATCGTCTCCTCATAATTGCTGCAGTGGTATGACAGTAGCATTGTTACCTCACAGCAAGAGGTTCTCCCGTTCGATTGTCAGCTTGGCTTGGGAGTGCCTTCTGTGTGGAGTCTGCATGTCCTCCCCACGGTTGGGTAGTGTTCAAAAGACATGCGTGCGTAAATGGGCATGCCTTCATTGAAGGTTGGGTGTCGAGCTGGCACCTCGCCGTTTCATAAAAAATCAACTGCCAATCATTAGCGGACCGGAGTTCCGCTGTGGTGACCCCTTACCGGGAAAAAGCTGAAAGACAAACAACATCGTCTCCTCATAATTATCATTGCACTGTTCATAATGTATTATGGCAAATTAGCCCACTTTCACACCCCCTCCATCCACATGCATAAAAGTTATTTACCTTTACTTTATATATGTTGTCCCCATGTGCTTATGTTGCCAGCACCATTTCATGGCCACTAATACTGCTGCTGTCCACAAAATGGTACTTGGACTCATATAAGTGGGATGAGCAGTATGCATATTCAGTGAGCATTGTTGTTTATCGCATTAATTGCAATCATGTATGCTTCACGTGAAAACTATACAATTGTTAATGAACCCCAGGGTATAAATGCATTTACTATTATCACTGTAAAGAATACTTTCTACTGATAACATTGCTATTTGTACAATTTTAATATCTTTTATTGTTCACAAAACATTTAAATTTGTTTACCTTATGCATTTAAGTTGCTTTTTTAGAAAACGTTCTTGAATGCAAAAGTGGATGTAGGCTGCTAGGGGCCTGACATTCCTCACCATATATGTGTTAACAAGTAAATCAAGAATATCCTGCAGTGAAGATACTTATGATCATTTGTCACTTCTTATTTATATGTTTCATATTTGTATTCATATTTTTATGCTGCATGTTATTGAGGGTCATGGTGTGAAATATTTTTGAGATTGCTAATTATTGCTAGTAATTATGCTTGTATACAATATTTCAATGTGCACATTAATATTAATATTTCTAAAACCTACTGACATAAACTACTGCATAACATCAGGTGATACCTTAGCTGATGTTGAAATTGATATTTTCCTGGTACATTGAACATCTTTTAGAGCTGTTCAGTAATGTTTATAGTGTTAATTACACAAATAAGCATGTTGTTGTTGTTTTTCTTTCGGCTTTTTCCGGTTAGGGGTCACCACAGCAGAACTCCAGTCCGCTAATAATTGGCAGTAGATTTTTACGGTGCCAAGGTTCCAGCTCAATGCCCAACCTTAAACGATGGCACGCCCATTCATGCATGTCTTTCGAATGCTACTTGACCGCAGGGAGGACATGCAGACTCCACACAGAAGGCACTCCAGCCGAGAATCGAACGGGAGAATAATTTTTCATATTTCTGCAAATGGCTCAGTAAAGAAGAACTCAGAAAGGAATTGCTTGTTGTCATGTAAAACCACAGATATGGCTAAAAAAGTGATTTATCACTATATTTCTAAGTTGCGCTGCTTCCAATATATGCTAAGTCATTTTTGAAACTTTAAAGAAAAAGAAAGTTCTATGTCTGTGTACATTATATTGCATTACAGTGATTATCTAAAAAATGTCACTGTAGTGAAGAATTTGTACTAATAAGATTCCTCTTTACACCATTTTAATCTTGTTTACTCGTTCATGGGAGACCTAATTTTGTATTGTTTATGCTTTTAACTTGATTTTTCAGAAAATGGTCTGGAATGTAAGGATGTATGTAGGTTGCAAGAGATGAGACATTTCATAGCTCAGCGGAGTTAATGACTTAAAGCTGTTATTGCTCGGTTGTTGTTGGTGTTCTTCTTTTGGCTTTTCCCAGCTAGGGGTCACCACAGCGGAACTCCAGTCCACTAATGATTGGCAGTAGATTTTTACGGTGCGAAGGTGTCAGCCCGATGCCCAACCTTCAACGAAGGCATGCCCATTCACGCATGTCTTTCGAATGCCACTTGACCGCGGGGAGGACAATACCAGTTGATAATAGGAAGGAAAAGGTATGTTGGCTGATGAATAGGAAATTTAGTTATACATAATTTTAGGATGGAAATCATCAAATTATTGGACTTAAGTCTACTACCATTAGCCAGCCACATTACTGACATTTTATTATTATTTATTATTATTATTATTATTATTATTATTATTATTATTATTATTATCAATAAAGAAAATGAGACTCTGGCACATTCCTTTAGGTGTGTGTGCATGTGTGTGTGTGTGTGTGTGTGTGTGTGTGTGTGTGTGTGTGTGTTGGGGGAGGGGGAGTTGGCAGACTCCAGTGAGCACAGTTTATACATTCTTGGCCACACCTGTAAGTGGGGAAACAAATAATCTAAATTTATCTTTGCTTTGTGGAAAGACATTCATGCTTGCAGCAAGTGATGCCTCTGGTACTGTACGACATACCCATATTGAAATGAAGGAATCTTTTTTTGGTTTTGATATCTCCTTTGTTTAGTAAGATATGACCAGAATGGCTGTTGAAGAAAGTGATTTCTTCATTTCCTTCTTCTGTCTCCATACCTTGCTCTGACTCTTTTTGATTGTGATTCTTTCAGCATGCCAGCTCTTATGCCATCCTATATATAATGCATGTATGTATTGTGTTTTTTTCAGTTACCATGTATATAATGTCATGTATCTATTGTTTTTTCCATGGGCTGAGACTGAAATGGGTCCAATGGGATCAGTAAAATCAAAATAAACTAAAATAAAATAAAATACATTTCTTAACTTCCATGGTGAAAGCAGGCAATGCTTTCCTCATGTTTGCTCTTACAGTGATAGGCTATCAGGATGATGGATGGATGAATCACCTTATGACAGTCAGTTTTAAGACTATGTGAATAAGGGATGTAGCATGGGCGTTTTAAGGAGGAATGTTGGCATGGATTAAAATGAAGACTGTTGTGGAGATGAGACCAGGGACATAAGTTTGTACTGTCTTTTTTCAGTCATATTCATTTTACCTCTTATCGAACTGCGGTGGTGGTGCTGCTGTAGCGTTGTCGCCTCACAGTAAAACGTTGTCCTGTTCGATTCTCTGCTAAAGCGTCTTCTGTGTGGAGACATGCGTGAATGGGCGTACCTTCGTTGAAGGTTGTACGTTAGGGCTGGCAACTCGGTACATAAAAATCTACTGCCAATCATTAGCGGACTGGAGTTCCACTGTGGCAACCCCTAACTGGGAAAAGCCGAAAGATACAACAAGATACAACATTTATTTTATCTCTTATCCCAAGGAAAAAAATCTGGGGGACATTAATCAATACTGGGCCGGATTCACAAAGGCTTGCACGGAGTCTAAGAGTAGAGTAAGACTCCAGCAAGCCAACATTTCTGCCGAGCTATCCAGGAACAGCCATCAGGGGCGTGCAAGAGAGCTCCTAAAATGACTCTTGAACGGACAGGGTTAGTTTATGCAAATTACCTCATTTGCTGCTGAAAGCTATGCAAATTAGGTAAATTTGCGATCCAGGAAACACTAACCTGTCAGAGTAAGAGTAGTGTTATTTGCAGAAATGTACTCGGTTGGCAACTGAGTACTGTTCTGCAAATAGCAAAATGGAGCCATGACAGCTCCAAATAAAGGATGCATCCAGGTGAGGAAGCATGCCAATGGCCAAATATATGGCCATTGGCATTTTTATCCGTTGCAAAATAAAAAAAAATTTTTTTCCTCGATCTCCGATGTTTAAGCGTAGTACAGCGCCGCGCAAACGTGCGGCGCTCTAAAAAACATAAAAAAAAAATAAAAGCCACAAATAGGTATTTTATTCAAAATATTCATCTGCCATGCAGGTGAATGGCAGGCTGAAGACAACATGGCTACTGAGTAGTGGTTGCTAAGGGGGGAAGCTCAGTTTGAGAGATGTAACCAAGCATTAGTAGGCAATCCTATGCAAATAAGGATAAGGATAGTGAATCCCAAATTTCCCTGCTATATGAACCATGTCCGTAGAGTATAAGAGTAGGATTAGGGGAGTAACAGAGTAGAAGATAGGTGACATCATGAAGAGGTATGTATCAAAAAGACTCTAAGCTTATTGGAGCAAAGTGGCATGTAGTAGCTGTGAGTTACTCAGGACTGGAAGAGGCATGTCCACAGTTGTCTAAACTGAAACCCAGAAACTGAAGGTGTACGCCGTGGCTATCACTGAAGTTTCTTGCAAAGCTGCTTACACTGTATGCGCGCGAGTGCGCACCTGTAAACCCGTCTGAGCCTGTGTGCATGTGTGTGCGCCTGTGAAAGCCTGTGTAAGGCCATCTAAGCCTGTATGCATGAATGTGCACCCACCTAAGCCCGTGTAAGCCTGTGTGCATGTGTGTGCGCGTGTTAGCGCTAGTTTGCATGGCGCTGCCCCCTGTGGAAACAGAAATGGGAAAAGGAAGGAAAGGAAGTAGTAGGACATTAACCAAGGAGAACTAGCAGAGCTGCCAGGTGAAATCATCAGAATCGGCCAATTATACAGGCAGTACACTAGCCCAGCCCAGCGTAGCACTCAAAACTCTACAAACAACATTCCCCCATGTTTTTCTTAGAAACACTGCAACACTGCAGACTACAAAGAGAAATGAAAACTTAAAAAGCCTAACTGAGACAGAAAAATGTTAGGGGCTGCCATTGCTGTTATAAGGCGACATGTGCAAGATGCTGAGGGTGGTGCCATTGCAAATGCTGCTGAGCAACCCACAGTGAGGAGACAGAGAAGAGTGTACAGACCCAGGATAACCTACCAGGGGCTACATGAGCTGGAGATAGTGGAGCATTATTGAGTGGACAGAGACCTCCTGCAGCAAATTGTTGAGCTGTGCAGGCAACACCTCACACACAGAACCAACAGAGGGGAACCCATCCCAGTGAAAACCAACGTATGTGTTGGCCTAAGAATACTAGCAACAGGTACCTTCCAGAGACCAACTGGTGATATGATGGGGATTTCACAGGCATCAGCATCCAGGGTACTGCACCAGTTCCTGAATGCCATGTCAGCACATGTCGGCGATCATGTATATTTCCCCAATTCCCGTGAGGTATTGGCCAGCAACATGCGTCTCTTCCACCAAATAGCAGAATACCATGAGGTAGTGGGTGCAATTGACTGCACGCACATACTCATCAAAGCACCAGCCGGAGAGCGGGGTTGGGCCTACATCAACCGCAACGGCTTCCACTCCATCAACTGCCAGGTCGTGTGTGATGCCCAGGGCATAATACTGAATGTGTGTGCTGGCTGCCCTGGAAGCTACCATGATTCCCATATCTGGCATCTGACGCAGCTGTACCAGACATTTGCCAATGGGGGCATCCCTGACAGTCACCTAGTGGGGGATGCTGGATATGCACTGGAGCCATGGCTGATGACACCCATCAGTAATGCACACACACCTGAACAAGAACTCCATAATGAGGCACATGCGCAAAACACAAAATGTAATTGAGCGTGTATTTGGGATGCTCAAGTCATGGTTCCGTTGCCTGGACACATCTGGTGGAGCCTTGCAGTACTCATCAAGTACATGTACCCAAATTGTCATGGTATGTGCCATGCCACACAATATGATCCTGTGAAAACAGCTGCAGCACGAACAGCATGGGGCAGGGACAAACAGCCCCCCACCATTGCCAAGGCCTGCACAGGCACAGCATGACTCGGAGGAGGAACAACCTGAGCCTGCCCCAGTAGGCAGAAGGAGGCGTGCCCAGTATGCCTTGGCCTTGGCAAAGAGGCAATGCATAGCCCATACACTGGCTCATTAGGAACCCTGGAAATTATACCTCCCTCTGACTCGCACATAAACTAATAGGGATGACTAACTTGACACTACCTGTTCCCAAACATGTATAGGGAGTGTAGAATGTGCATCCGACATAGGCAGCCCTGCAGCATGACCTGAGACATGATTGCCATGTTCTAAGCAATATCAAGTGGTGCTAAGCAGCTTCTACCAATATCTAGTATATGTAAACACAATTGCTCGTGCCAACTATAGCAACGTCGGGCAACGTTGAGCAATGTTGGCCAAGGTTGGCCAAAGCTGACCAAAGTCAGTTAAACATGCTCATATCTGCATTACTGTTCCTTAAGCAGTCTGGTCTGCCCAGCATGAAAATAAAAAGCAATGACAGGGCTTGAACCCAGGATACTATGCACTATAGTCACAGTACTGAACCACTGAGCCATGTTAGCATTTCAGTGGCAAAGACACAGCAGGACAATTGTACACCAATGCAACACAAAGGAATGCAGTATCATGCCCCTAAAGAGGCAAATGGGTAACCTCCCCCACACACCTATGCAGACAGAGAACATGAGGCTAGGCGGTGTGATGTGGGTTGTGTAGGCTATGAAGTCGCAGTGTAATATACGTGACATTGGACGCTAACATCTGTAGTATAGTAGTATGCCGCAAGACACTATGATAGGCAACAGAACAGACTGAAATGGTGTCCTGTACATAGCAGTGCAGGCATAGCAAATGTGTATAAGTGTCAGGTGAAACCCACATTCTATGTACACCCGCAGTAACAACCAGGTGTGCCCCCAGTTAGAAATGTAAAAAGATTAGCTGTCACCTCTGTATGTAGAAATGTTGATAAGTCTATGCAAAGTGTCGCATGGAAGCCCTGCAGGCACAGCATGATCCCTGTTGATCTATGACACAAAGGTGAGTCCTGCTGTAAAAATACAACTAAGTTTCCATACATACTAGGTTTCCATACACATATAATATAAATGTCTATACCGGGCGTGCTCACACACTCCAACAAATGTAATGGATTCCATTCAGCATCACACTGAAAGGTCATACTGGGCATGCTCACACACTTAAAGAAACAAAGCAAATGACAGGTAGCAACATACGGAAAGGTCATACAGGGCATGCTCACCCACTTAGGCTAAATATGGATGTGATAATAAGGGATCTATGGACAAATGTGGATAGTCATCCCAACTTCCAGAAACACATTCACAAAGTGGTTTGAAAACCATGCTATGTGTACACACAAACTGCCAAGGTCTGTGCATGTAGGTGAAAGGAGGTTCCCACTACTCAACAGTCATCAGACCTGTCAGAGAGTACCACAACACACTGGCGATGAATCCAACTAGGCACGTTCAGCAGCTAGAAAGACCAATGAAGTCCCTTAACAAGAGGATTACTGGCCTCAAATAGTCGCCCCATGCAACAAGACTGAATGTAACCCAATCTGTACTCCGTTGCATACTGTCTACTCAGAAGATCTCTGCCCAACAGACAGGTCCATGTCATGGTTACACTCAGATCTGTTCTGAGTTACAGCTCAATGGCAGTAAATGTACACAGCCAACTGATATTGCCAACATCCTGGCAGATAGGATCACTGTTAACTTTACCCCCCTCTCACCCATGAAAGAGCACATCTCTATAACAGAAGACTGCAAAGTTGCTGTTATCACAGCCGCACAAGTAATAAACACTCTCCAAAGCCAGTATCACAGCAGCCATAGGACCAGATAACTTCCCAGACTGCGTAGTATCTACCTCCCTGAAGTAAACATTAACATGGCGGGTCTGTGGCTACTGAAGTTTCCAGAGGACTGCAAACTAGGAGCTATAATCGCAAACACAAAAGATGTGGACATCCTACAAAAGGGCCTCACTGAGACAGATGGCTGCTGTCAAAGCCATGGGCTCTAGCTCAATGCTGAAAGGTGCATTGTCATCCCCTTAGTTAAAAACTCAGTAGCCAAAAACTACAACAGAGGTGGTAGTATACTTCACACCGAAAGTGTGACAAGAGACCCTAGGTCACAGGTGGACAGTGGATACAACTGTGATAATCACATTCCCACAGTAGTCAGGAAACCCACCTATGTGGCACACCTCATCACAAAATGTGTCACATGCAGAATAGAAGAGGACAATGTTCCCATCTACTCATCACTCACTAGAACTATAATAGAGTACAACGCCACTGCTGCTATGTACCTCACAAGACAACTACAACAACTGGAAGGCCAGCAGCCATACCTCACAAAGAGCATTAGTGGCCTGAATTACATGCCATACACAGAAAATCTCAAAATGCTCCATCCGTACTCCCTTGCATATCGCCTACTCTGAGGTGTTCACTGCCTAACATACAAAGCTATGTCAAACACAAAGCTGTTGGATATGCTCCACATAAAACATTCACAATCCCTCTGACCTGTGGACCCAAAACCACGAGTGAAATACAAAAGGAAGGGGTGTATCCATTTACCTTATGGATACCCACACCTTCAGGTTAGTGGCACAGCATGAGGCCTAGGAGACCATGCAAGTGCAACTAACATTGGCCAAAGCTGCCTATCACATTGTAGCCTGCTACAGCTCACGTACCTTGTCTCAGGTACTGCACTCAGTATTCCGGAGAACAGTGGAAAATATAAAGGTCCTATCAAACACCATTATATGAGGAGATTATAACTACCCAAACAGTGAGTGGTGGAATTAGTTGTGTACAACGTACTTCGCCCAATGTTTCCTAGAGTTTAAAAACCCCAAAACCCTGGAACAGCTGGTCACCATGTATACTTGAGGTGACAACATACTGGACATGATCATCACCAACATGGGGTACCAGTGTTCCACTACAGAGATAAACTCCTCGCTGGTAATATCAGATCATGAAATATTCACACTGGACATCCACATCCGGCACCCCCACCTGGTCAATGAAACCACTGTGAAGGCATTTGCAAAAGCAAACTGCACACTTCCCAAGACCAAAGTGGAGCGTTCCAAAGACCTCTTGCTATAGGATAATGATATACAATCTGCAGAATCATTTACAAGCGCATCCTATGATCATCTACAGGGATGCATGGAATGAGACATTACAAATAAAACCAAGATGCACTCCTCCAAAAATAGGACAACAATCAGGTGGTTGTTGCCCATAAATAAGCTAGACAACAGAAGGAGGAAACGAACACATGATAGATCCAACTTCACTAAAGGAAAGGCATCACTGATCATTATCAGGAAAAAAACAATGATCCAAGGACAGTTTCAAAAGACAAATAGCCAAGACATGTAAGAATAACAACCACAAAGCCTTCGGTAGCTATACCAGATATGTAGGTGTCAACTTCCAAATATGTTGTCAGCTACTGATAATAGGAAAGAAAAACAACAAACCAGCTTTCATTGCACACATCCAGGGGGACAAGTTCAGTGTACACTCCCCCCATCACCCCAAAAAGGGCCTGTGTCCATCACAGAAGGATGCAGAGCCCCAGATGTCATGGGCATCCAGGTAAAGACAGCCCTCATCAAAGCTAAGAACACAGCATCAGTGTGACTGGATGGTGTCCCAGGTTGCGTCCTACACTAGGGACATGAGGAACTAGACCCTCACCTACATTCACTGTCCAGACACAAGCGTACCAAGGACATAGATGGAGGTGAAAGTAGTCCACACAGACCACCCAGACCACACAAAGGACTTTCCACACCATTCCCCACTGTCACCATGGACAAGCGTACCAGCTGGAACATTAACAGCTATGTCACAGGATGGGTGGCCAGGTGGCTCACAGATCAAACACACATGTTCAGAGTTGCTGGTGCCATGTCCAACTCTAAGCCAGTCACAAATGGCATCCCACAGGTTTTGGTCCCTGGACCCCACCTGTTCATTAGATACTGCTCAGAGGTACAGGCAAGCATGGGAGGTGTATGGCTGAACAGTTCTGCAGATGAATGGTAACTGTGGTCCATAATCAACTGTACAGCTAACACAGACATCCTCCAGAAGTGTCTTACAGAGACAGATACCTGGTGTCAAAACAATGCCCTGAAGCTAAATGCCAAAGAATGCATAGTCATCCCATTTGTGTACAACAAAGTGCATACAAATTACCACATAGGTGGTAATCCAGTATGTACGGAGAAAGTCATTATGGCCCTGGGGACACAGGTAGATAGTAAACTCCCCTTTGATGAACACATGGCCAAGGTGTTTAGACATTCCTTCAATGTAGCCCACCTAATGTCATCTAATGTAACCCACTCTGTATAGTCCTATGATGTCACCATCCTACAAATAAACCTGTGGAAAGGATAACTCACAGTAACGTGTATAGTGCGGCATGTAAATGCGTACTTCTGTCATTTCATAAACTAGTTAGGTGGTGGTTTGAATCCTGCACTTGACAAGTGTGTGTTTGTGTGTGGTCTCATTGGGAAGGAGCAACCTTTTAGAAGAGTAGTAAAACACCTTAATTAATTAATTAATTGATTTATTTATATTTGTTGACCGGGAGTGTCTAACTGGATGTAGGCCCATTTTCAGTGGAGGCCCGGGGAGAAAAGCTCCACAGTTAAAATAAGCAGACAGTAGTTACATTGGATTACATAGCGATTAAAAGTGTTAAACCAATCTTTGTCATGTCAGATGATGTCACCATCCTACAAACATACCTGTGGAAAAGAGAACCCACAATAATGTGTAAAGCGCGTCATGTTAATGCGTACTCTTCTAATATCATGAAGTAGTTAGATAGGGGTTTGAATCCTACAACTGTGTGTGTGTGGTCTCCTTGGGAAGGAGCAACCTTTTAGGTGAGTAGTAAAACACCTTAAAGGTGTTAAACCAATCTTTGTCAAGTCTGATGATGTCACCATCCTTAAAATATACCTGTGGAAAAAAGAGCCCCCAGTAATGTGTATAGAGTGTCGTGTTAATGCGTACTCTTCCAGTATCATGAAGCAGCTAGGTAGGAGTTTGAATCCTACACTTGACAAGTATGTGTTTGTGTGTGGCCTCCTTGGGAAGCAACAACCTCTTAGGAGAGTAGTAAAATACCTTAAAGGTGTTAAACCAATCTTTGTCAAGTCTGATGATGTCACCATCCTAAAAATATACCTGTGGAAAAAAGAGCCCCCAGTAATGTGTATAGAGTGTCGTGTTAATGCGTACTCTTCTAGTATCATGAAGCAGCTAGGTAGGAGTTTGAATCCTGCACTTGACAAGTATGTGTTTGTGTGTGGCCTCCTTGGGAAGCAACAACCTCTTAGGAGAGTAGTAAAACACCTTAAAGGTGCTAAACCAATCTTTCTCAAGTCTCATGATGTCACCATCCTACAAATATACCTGTGGAAAAAAGAATCCCCCAGTGATGTGTATAGCGCGTCGTGTTAATGCGTAGTTCTCTAGTATTATGGAGCAGTTATGTAGGGTTTGAATCCTGAACTTGGTGAGTGTGTGTGCTCTATGTGTGTGGCACTGTTGGTCATTGTGTTGGGGATTTTGCTTTTACCACCATATGACATATCAGTAGGCATAGCACATGTGAGGTAGCTGTGACGCAAATAGATATACGTACATGTTACCTCAATCATTGCATGTGTGTGAACTCTGCTTTGTCCAAGTACACAGTTGTCATCTTTGCCAAACTGTGCTGCTGCTTCACAGACCTTAGGTCACATCTGTATGCTTATGAAAAGGCCAGCCACTGCAGTGATGCCTGGCCTAGGTCATCTGTGTCACACACACTCATTACGGTTTATATTGAATTGTGTGAGTGAGGATTTAACGCCAAGGCATATGTCTGACCTGTTCAAATGCAGCAGAGTCTGTCAATGATGACTATGCATTATAGGTGTACAGCAACCTGTGTAGACATGCATGCAGACCCCTTCTTGCTTATGTGATCCACTGAGGGATTTCAAAATACCTTAGGGAATGTGATTATCAAAGGTGAGATGACATAACACTAGATTGCATGTACACATCGGTACCAGTTCATCATGTTCGTGGCTACAACCTATGTGGTACTGTGGGGATACTATGTTCTGTAAAGGTGGATGATTATGCCTAGTTTCACCAATAGCTTTACAGCATGAGTTCGACAACAGGTATCTGTCTGTATGATATCCTTGTGGAGGATGTGTGTGTGTCACCTGGAGAATGCAGTATAGGCCACAGTATGCATCAGCATACGTGGCCAGACATATCCCTACTGTGATTGCTTGTACCTAAGAGAGCCATATGCCGAACAGGAGTGGTCCCAGTAATGGGTGCAGCTGAATACCACTGGTTACTGGCATAGTATAGTACCTAAAGGATCCAAATGTTGCTGTGTGTCCTACATCTGTGTGTCAGTTGTCAACACATCATCTAACGATTGGTTATGGTCAGGCTGTTGAAGTCATGTATACTACCAGAATGCAAAACAATGACACATAGTAACAGTATCACCCAGAGCACAGTGTCATACCATGTAATACACACATGTGCAGTCAGGTTCCAAAATGTGTGTAGTACAATGCATACTGGCCACCAACAAAAACTATGGAGTGTTACTGTGTAATACAGAACATGTCACCCTGCCCATGTGTCCACTATGCACGTACGTACATGCAGACAGTGCACCTCCTCCATTACCACAACTGTACACCTACAAATATGTGCTACATACATCCTACACATACTGTCCACTCACTAACACATGCTGCCAATACTCCACACATCAGTCAAGTGGCACGTGGGTGGACAATATACAATTGGAACTAACACTGGTGTAAACCACACTACAATGACAATCATAGCTTTAATGCATCATGCCTACTCAGATACACCTTCAAGCATATCATTACACTCTACTGCTGACTACATGCTAACATTGCTATACTGCTATAATGACACCCTGTTCATCAGCACCATGGTAGCATGTTCCTGCATCGATGTTACAGATGACAGGAGGTGGCACAGGTTTCATCATATGCACAGGGTGTGTTGCTGGTCTGCCAGAGACCTACAGTGAGTCATCCAATCGACATGTATGTGTGTGTGTGGGGGGGGGGCAAGAATAATGGTATGGGTCAATGTTGATGTAAAAAGTGTGGGTATGTGTTAGCCCTAGGTGTCTGGATTATGTGTGTGTGTGTGTGTGTCTGCATGCACACAGTTCCACCATGCGGCTGCCACATACAGGTACTTGTGGGACAGCCACAGACTGTACCTGTGAGGCTTTACAGATCACTGTCTCTGACCATGGATACGGTGCCTGTGCCTGGCAGGGATGCTACTGACACTATCAGGTACCAAGCCAGACTGGGTACTATCCTCAGAGGTAGATGGATGTACACTGGACCCAGGTCCCTGCTGGGACTGTCCAGAGCCACGTGCACATGGTCTTCTAGGACGTTCTATGGACAGCCCACCCCCAACATTGCTGGGGCTGGAACTGGCACTACGGGAGCGGTTGTTGCTCATCGAGGGATGTCCGTGGCGACTGCCAGCTGCCGATGTTGCTGGTATCTGTCCACGTCAATGACTCAACCATCCTGCACTGTCCTGACACATGGACATGACATTGCGGAGGACAGCTAGTGTCTCTCCCCAACATCTATTGGTGACCTCAGTGTAATTGCAGATGGCACCAGCTAGGTCATGGATACTGTCTATTATGGTGGTGTTATGCGCCGTCTGTGCCCTCAGTCCCTGTCTGGCATACCGTTCCATATGTGCCTGTGCCTCCATGACAGCCTGGAACATGTGTGAGGTACTTAGACCTGTGGCACATCTGCCAGTGGCATGATGGGCAGCAGTGCTCCGACAAGAACCCCTGGACATCTGCCTATGTGGCACCCTTCCAGACATCTGGGTATGGCTGCTGTGTCGGGATGCAACACACCTATTATCATTGTCACTATCATGCGCAGTGACATCAGTTTCCCTGCTGCATTGAACCAGCCCAGTATCAGCACCTGTGAGAGGGAGACAGGAAACACACTTTACGACCTGTACATGATGTCAGCACACATGCACACATGCACACATGACACATGCACACATGCACACTCCTCACTAGTACAGACACGCACACACACACACACACACACACACACCACCACCACCACCACCACCAGCAATCCTGAACATACTCAATAGCATGTGATGTTGGGGTACAGTATCACAAGCCAAACATTTATAGCAAACATGACAGTATGCAGGACGTGTGTTGCTCAGCAGCATGCAGTGCGAGTGTAGACAGCCATTGCTAACAACAGTATACATGGCCTTGATGCATGTGTGTTTTGTTCAGTGAATGGCCTCACCCTGGAACGCAATGTGTACATGGACACAACATTGCTGTTCAGGTATTAAAAGCCCTGCAATGTCCTGTGCACCATCAGTCACAGGTATACATACCATGGCTGGATGTGTATCAGTGTGTCACATAGATATCCATTGCTGATTAGAGCATCTGTGTCTTTAGCAGATGATTGCGGACACAAGTGTAGCACATGCATGCTATGTATACACACAGGATGAGTGGTGCATGTATACCTGATGGAATACCATTGCTCAACATAGCCATTGTACAGTGGTTATGATGAGTGTAGGACATATCGTGTACATGCCACTGCCAGCCATGACATGGCATGCTACCACACAACTGCAACATGAAACATCACACATACATAATGTGTGACATGTGACCTATACACCCCATAGCATTACAAGACATATGTGTGTCACTTTCTACAAATGGGGATTGCTATGCATATTGCATATAGGTGCATATGTCTGCACACACACAACATTGAGGTGCATAGCAATTCATGATATGTGTATTACTGTGGCCACTGTAACTGGATGGGGTGTAGTACCATGAGCCATCATCATGCAGCATCATGTTGTCACTCAAGTCTACTAATGTGTGCTAAACCAGAACATAACATGCTGTACCTGAACTGCAGTACCATGGCTACATTCACAATTTCATGGCCAGTTGTTACATGGGTTTGTGGGGTGCCCAACAGGGGGCATTGCCTAACATGAATGTGTTATGTGTTGAAGAGTGTTGCACAGCCACATGTGAGGCATCTTCCCCTCAGGTATATTAAGTGTGCTGTGTGGATGAGGTTTGGGATACTGTAGTGTGACCCACCATGTGTAGCATGTTAACGTATACTGCATATGACAAAGGTGTGTAAGCTGTGTGCATGTGTATCGACTCTGCCTATCCGATGTCCACTACAGTGTTGCCACAATTGTGTGGGATGCCCTGTGTATTGTATGTGTTTTAGGCAGATACCTATGTTACTAGGATGTGCATAGTCTCACAGCAAACATGCACAGCATGCATTATGGGTAGGTGTGTTACGTGTACATAGCCTACACCTCACCTATGACATGCACATTTAATTAGCAATATTAAAGGTATAACACACTCACCAGCATGGCTCTGCTGCCTTGCTGTCACACCAGAGGGACCTACAAGGATATCAGATACTCTGTCAGTGGCAACAACTGTGGCATTGCTACTGTGTGTTTGCAATCTTACAGTAGTACAATGGTGGACAGTCACAGGCCTACAGATTATATTCCTAATTATTAGTATTGCACAACATTAGGCACCACATCATCTAACTACACAGTACACATCTCACATAAGCATGCTCTACCAATAGAGGTAACAGTATTCTACAGCTATGCCATGTTACCTGCACGCTCCATGTCAACTTGCTGGGTGGCTCCGGCCTCCATGATGATACATGTTAATTGCTATGGTTGATGTTGGCCAGGAGCCACCTGGCTCAGGAGCAGCTCCTCCACTCTGGTGAGGCGGGATGGATGGCCACCCCCCACCTGTGGCAAGCTGTTGTCTGTGGATATCAGACACATGCTGCCGGACATGTCTAATTAAATCACTGCAGTGATGGCGTACCTGCTCATATGCCCGGTTATGCATGCCTATGTCATTTACCCTACGGACAAGATCTTGCCACAGCGCAGCCCGCTCATGCTGGTCCTGGCTGGTTCTGGAGAACAGCAGCGCATAGTGCTGCACCAGGCTCGCTGTGATGACTTCCTCCTCGGATGTGCTATATGCAGGGTTACGATGGTGGGACATTACCCTGGAAGACAAATAAACAATATGTGTGAGCAAGTCATGTGGCACATGTGACATTCTAAAGTACAGATATAAATTAACTGCCATATATAGCAACCTATTGGCTGTCAGAAAATACACACGTTCAATACCACATATCAGTTCTCAACACACAGATGCCTCACAGTGCCTGGCACACTCTATATATCAAACCATGTTTTGCACAGCAACAAAGTTATAACAGTATGTAAGACTATACAACAGTACATGGCACACTGTATGTGACACAATGCACCACCTAGCCACAGGAGGTATATATCATGTTAATGCATCATGAAATATGTAATCCATTGCAATGAATGTAAAGTCCACTGACAGTATTACCAGTATACCACACTAGTCGTTGATGGCAGACCCCTGCCTAACATATGTGCACATTCATTAATATAGGTGGCATACCGCTGTACTAGACTATACATGTTGCTAGATACGCAGTTATATCCAGTAACACACATATGACTGAGGCCATAGTACAGGCATACCCACACACACAGCAGACACAAAGGTATGGTGACCCAGGTGACCTTTACCTGTGTACCTTACAGTACTGTGTGTCAGTAGTTACCAGACCTTATGCCTGAGGTATGTAATCTGTGAGGGCTACAAGGAACACACATAACAGTGGTTCCAATAAATGTGCA
This sequence comes from Protopterus annectens, assembly GCF_019279795.1. Classification (NCBI taxonomy): domain Eukaryota; kingdom Metazoa; phylum Chordata; order Ceratodontiformes; family Protopteridae; genus Protopterus; species Protopterus annectens. Next base: position 57,546,609 of record NC_056737.1, on the reverse strand, counting down.
CGTACACCATACTGTGCTGTTCAGGCATACAGCTTCAGGTAGTACTACAGTTCATACAGGAGTTGGATTCACCAGCAGTAATGCCCAATAAGCATAAATGTACTGTTTTAGCCTACAGTGGGACACCCCAATCGACAACAAGGGACTACGTCAGACCGTATGGCATGCTGCTTTTTCTGCATAACAATTGCATACACATCTTTTGCTGGGATCACAGCTAAGACACATAATACCATGACTGAAACAGTTTCCCACTAAGCTATCACACATATACCGAACTCTGACACATTCACCGACACATTCACCATCACACTCAGTCACCTCACATATCGATTATTGCGACAAGTACATGTGGGTGTGGATCACTTTATAGGTAGGTAAGAGGCTATTGGCCCTAGGGCCTATAGAATTCTAGCCATATGCTACCCTGGCCTCTGACACACAGGTATTTAAATTTCACATGGCCTAGTCAAGCAGAGACACTGAGGTGATTGGCTGTGTGTATTCATTATTTCCCATACAGTCTCCAGGATTATTTATGACAACTGGTAATTAGGAGTTTTGTTTGCTATGGATAGTTTAGTTCCAGAGTATGGGATGTCTCTGAGATAGTAATCTATCCCTCCAGCATGTGCTGTTTATTGTGGTCAAAGGGTATGGGTCCCAAGAGCGTGTGGCTCGTACAGATTGTGATCTGTTTACATGGAGCATGCCCAACAGATCTGGATTTGACATAGCTTAGTATGTCAGTCAGAGGTCACCTCTGGGTAGGCGGTATGCAACACAGTGTAGTTGTGGGTCTGTGGGATGGTGTGCATAGGGCATCTGTTTGTTGCCGGTATCACTCTTTGTGAGGTATGTCTGTGTCCTTTCCACTTGCTGTAGATGTATTGTGAGGTACATACCACATGGGGCATTGTACACTATACTGGGTCTTATGTGTGTGGAGTAGGGGGAACACTGACCTATTTTTCCCTGGATGACACACCTTTTGTGATGACGTTTGCCACGTAGTCGGATTACATGACTAGTGTGGCACTGTGACTATCGAAGGGGAGACTAATGTCCACCTGTGTCCCATGGTCTCTTATCACACCTTTGGTGTTGAGTAGACTACCACCTATGTGGTAGTTCATGGGTACTGAGTCTTTGAAAGGAGGGATGCCAATGCAGTGTCAACATTGAGCTTTAGTCCATGGCTTTGTCACCAGGCATCTGTTGCAATAATTATGACCCTGTCTCTCTCTCTCTCTCTCTCTATATATATATATATATATATATAGTTAGATATATGTATATAAATATATCTATATACACACATACATATGAACATCCATTGCTGTACATATAGATATACATATAGGCACATATACAGTCCACCTGTCATGGTGGGTATATCACGTATGGGAAGGTTGTGACATATACAGTTATGTCAAAACATTGCACAGTGTTGTGCAGAATGCGTTTAAGGTGTACTCAGCCCATGTAGCTTTAGCAGGCCTCACTGGCTGCAACACTGCAAACCTGATGAATCATACCCACAGTGTTTAACCACCACATGTCATATACCAGCACTGTATGCTGTCTAGTCTGCCACACACTACAACCTACATAGAAATATGCACATAATAACCTTCAACAACATATATATATATATGCACATAATAACCTTCAACAACATATATATATATATATATATATATATATATATATATATATATATATCTATACACCGTTCACAAACAGTTGCAGTATGTCCCTTGCTCAATGCACATGTACAGATGCTAATATATCTGACACGGACAGATCTCTCTGTATGTGCGTGCCATACACACACACAAGGACCACACTGTTGTAAGTACATGTACCTCATGGCTGACCTGTGGGGCCTTGCTGCAACATGAACAGGTGTCACATGAGAGCACACAGTAATATCAAAGGGTGTATGCATAGCTGCTGATGCTGAATTAGCATACTAGCCTGGTACAGCTGTTGCCAGTGCTAAGCTACACATTAATATGACTATCATGCATTTGTTACTCTGTCACATCCATGTTTGCATAACCATATGGGCTACTACCCCAAACAGACTTTGTGCACACTACTGTACAGAATACAGATAAAATGGATCAGATGTTTGACATTTAATGCTGGACTACATATGTCACCATCACATCCCACTGCACACAGCAACACACTCGTTTCCCCATGCCAGTGGTTATGCAGGCCATCTGTGCATCGATGCGTACTGCTGCCACATATGGATGATTCAAACTATATAGAGTGCTCTTCATAAACATCTACTGCATTCCAATAAATACATAGCTGTTACATACCTTTCCTTTGTATGTGTTCGTATATCCTGGTAAACTTTTTTTTCCCAATATAGGTGTTGGTTTCAATACCTCCTTTACTGTTCAGGAATTTTTTTTTATAGATTTTTATTTCAGTATATATTGATTTTCAATATTTTTATTTTCAATATATTTAACTTTTCTAAATATTTTCTTTCAATATATTTGTTTTTCAATATATTTCTTTTTCAATATATATATATTTTTTCTATGTGTTTTTCTTTCAAATCTTTTTTCAATATATTTTATTTCAATGGTTTTCTTTCAATATAGTTTCTATTCAATACATTTTTTCAATATAGTTTCTTTTGTCAGTATACTGATTTATTTTCAGTATATTCCTTTTGTTATATTTCTTTACTTTACATCACCTTTTCTTTTCTTTTTTTTTGCTCTCTCTCTCTCTCTCTCTCTCTCTCTCTCTCTCCCTCCGTACCTGCAATGGAATGATTGCATGTGTGGACAGCAAGTACAGACTGCTTTTATAGGTATCTGCACATGTACATGTGATGGCCTCTGCACCAATTGGTGGCCACCATTTGGCAACTGCATGCAGCCTGCTATGTGGTACTTGCAGTACTCACTGTCATAGCAACCCAGTGCTATAAATTGCTAGGTCAGGTAGGCGTATCCCTTTCAGAATTCCAGAGTGGGGACCATGCTTGTTTGCTGTGGACACCGTTGTGTAAGTCAGAACGTTGGTATACTTCTTCTAACTGTTGCTAAGGGTGTAGCCAGTTATTTGTATGTTGTACTCAGACCTGAATGTTGCCTCTTCCAGTACACAGTTGACAGTGTAGAATTGTACTCACCCCTAGAAATGCTAACTCAAGATACATGGGAGTATGGTGTTTCTTTACAACATCTACAATTAGCTGCCATACATATGTAGTTATTGAGATGTTTTTCATTTGGCACATGAACTGTTTGGGAACAGCTATACTATGAATATTAATGTACTCACTTCTGCACTGTTTGTACTTTTTATTTGTTGACATTATCACAGGATGCTCATGAAACTGGACAATTCCAGTACTGAGTATGCCTACCTACATCCTTGCTGTACCTTGAACACACTGGTAGTTTGTACATTTGTTTGGGGATTATCCTGCTATGATACTGTGTGGGTGTTGTGAAGTGCTGCTGTAACAGTATTTACTGCTAGAATGTCTGGTTCTGTTATCACAGTCATGTAATGCAATTCCACAACAACTGCTGGTATAGTTCCACAGAACAGGTTTTGTGTTATGGCATTCCTACCTTTCCTTTATATTCACACATTCTGATGCATGATATATCTATTTCAGCAACATCTTGCTGTATATCTGCTGTAGCCTCGTGGCACTTCATGCAGTCTAGTGTGTCCGGGGTTCGAGACTGACAGTGGTGTTTTATTTTGCTGCTGAGCAGAACAAGGCCCCTCATATGCAGGGTGACTAAGGCACTTTTAAGCAGTTGTAAGCGGGCTTGCGCGGGTTTGCATGAAGCTTAGCAATACTTAGCTAAGCGCACACATGCGTACACTCGCTCAAACCCGCTTACTACTGCTTACAAGCGCTTACTCCAGCTAACCCCGCACTCATTTCTTTGAAAGAAAAGAAAATGGGGAGATAGGAAAGTGGTGAAAAAGGGGCACAAAGAGGGAAACAGAGTAGGGAAAATGCTTGGGATGTGCAGGACAGGTGTAGGGAAGGTCCATAGCTGCCCATTTCTTTAACAGCAACAGCTGTGCATATACTAGTAATTTGGAGGGAATTTTGAAACCTTCCACCCCTGAGAGAGGGATGAGGACAACAAAGTATGTTGTACTGCCAATTCAATTTCAGTGTCTGTGTCCAGAGAACATTTGTGTAAAATGGGCAGCTATGTATGGGGTGTAATCTTTTTGTGGGAGCAGATTGCCCATTTTTTTTTCAGGTGAGAGTGGAATGTGAGGTAGGGGAAGTAGGTATGTTGTGGGGGTAGGTTGGGGAGGTAAACAGACAAGACAAAAAGGATGCATACAGGGGTGGAATATGACACATGTGGTGGGTGAACACAATTGACAGGGAAGGATGTTTGGAAATCGCAAGCCCATGAGCCCACAGATGGTAACTGAGAACCCCACCCATGGGCAGTCACCACTGCACCTTCACAGCCCACAGGGTGGCTGTACTGGGGGCTGCATAGGAGGGTCAGGCTCACCTGTGAGTCATGCCACTCTTGCCTCAAGCTGGCATAGGGGATCAGCGACTGAACACTGGATCTCCCTACGCACCACAGCCCGGACCCTTCGGAGGGTGACAGGTGGCCCTCCTCCAGCCACGCTTGCATGGGGGGGTGAGCCCCATCCCCTGCAGTGCTTCCACCTGAAGGTGGCACAGGACCAACGGAGGAGTGGGTCCCGGGCTGGGCACCGGACCTGCTGGTGCCAGGTGCAATCGCCAGCTGAGGTGGGACAGGTGGGTCTTCTGGGACCGGTCTTCCCATACGTTCTGTGTTTAGGTGTATTTAATGACAACATAGCCAACAGCATTCCAAATTAGTTGTAACAGCATGCAGTAATATTCCCATTAACCCAACACACCAGAGTTCCAACAGTTGAACAGCAAGCATAACACATGCATATATTAAACAACAGTGGATATTCCAACAGCATGCAGGAATGATTGGTGGCAACAGGCCACCAAGATTGTAATGTTTGAACAGGGCACATGCATCAAACTTATGCAGATATTTATAAACCAATTGGACATATGTCCCAACAAATGTTTTGAGATTACACATACCCACTGAAGTGTGGAATTGCATTCTTTATGCGCATACAGTAGGGAGTAAAAACATACTTCCATTAACAACTTATATGAACTTATAGTTTACACTACATTGCTATTGACTGCAGGTATATATCCACTACATGTATTATTACACTGGTCAATGTCCAGTACGTTGTGGGATGTGTTTTGCTAGTTAATTATGTACCTGACCTGTATGTAATATACAAACTGTCCAGGATGCAGATGTTACTGCTACATATTTATATATTTTATTTATATTCATATGTCTACATATCTGGATGTGTTCAGGTGACATTACCAATTAAATTTTAACAGCCCCCTACATTTTTTGCAGCACACTGACATTTCTGGTGCACACTATTACAAGCTACTCATGTGTCAGATTTACCTATACATGCCAGCCTTGAAACTACAGTTGAGGACTGTATATATGCTTAAGAGATACTGGCACTCCCTTCGTACTCTTTCTATGAACCTACCCAAGTGTGGGTTGACAGCACTTAATACAACACTACTATACTGCAAGAGTACATCTACATTTCAAAGACGGTGACACAGACACACTACAGGTGTTATACCTTTATTAATTAAATTACACACTTTTCTAGTGGCTCTCTAATTTATTTGTTATTACAGTGCATGCAGACATCTTATTCAGGATGTATTATACCTTCATTTATGGTTTAAAGCACTCTTTTTCTGGCTCTCTCACTATTCTATATAACAATACATGCAGGGAAATAATTCAGGACTTATTATACCTTTATTAATAGGTTACAACACTCTTTTTCAGGCTCTCTCACTTATTTTACATAACAGTTCATGCAGAGAGGTTATTCAACCCTTAATATACCTTTATTATTGGGCTGAGACACTTTTAGCTAGGCTCTCTCACTTATTTCATAAAACAGTACATGCAGACAAATTACTAACCTGCCTGGTGGCGCAGCCTTAGCAGCCTATCTGCATAGGCTTGCTGATTCGCAGCATGGACACCTGCAGCTGTAAAGTAAATGAAGTGATATTGAGACATATACCTAGCCATACTATCTACTACACTAGCAATTTGTACATACTTCATTCCATGACTACCTACTCAGTAGTGGGGCATTTTGCATCCCACGGGCCTCCTGTATCCAATGGTTCAGTAGGTCCTGCTTGCATCTCTTCAGGTCTGCATGGTGATGTCTAACCTGCTCACCAGTTCGAGGGACACCTGTGGCACTGGTGAGTTCATGTGCGAGACAGTTCCAAGCCTCTGCTTTGTATTCCATGCCCTGGAACTGGCCCTGCAGGAGTCTAGCATCATGATGACAGACGAGGAGCCAAACCATCAGTTTTGACTCCTCAATGCCCCACCTTTGAGCTCGGAAGTGAGAGCCCTCTCCGACACCAGCCATTGCTGCCTGCAGATGGGAGCTGCAACCAGTTATGATGAGTATTCCAGTCTATGGAGCTTAAATATGCCTCATTTCCCACACTTGTTTGTGATTGGCCGGATTTGGAACTTCTCAACTGAGTGCACGCCTGCTTAGCACTGGGTAAACTTTGATTCATATGTATATGTGTGCTGACAGTCCCTAAACATCAAATGCTGTCATGGCTTAGTGGATTAGTATTGTGATTATGGTGCACACTATCCCAGGTTCGAGACCTGTCATTGCTTTTTTATTTTACTACTGGCCTGACAAGTAAGGGGTGTGGCTGTGTTTAGCCGACTTTGCTCAGCTTTGCCCAATGTTGCTCAATGTTGCTCTACATTGCCCGATGTTGCACTAGTTAGCGAGGTGCGCACCTCCACGCAAACATGTTTGGTTTGCGCTAGTTTGCGCGATGCGCAGCTCCGCGCAAAGCTATTGTGCTAGTTAAACCAGTGCTTAGCTATGGGCAATTATTCTTAAATGTGCTTAATACTGGTAAACATTGCTTAGCAGTGCTTCACATTGCTTAGGATAGGTTACTTATGCATTCATTATTATGCATGACTGTTTCACTTTCTTATATATATTTAAAATATAGTTCACCACTACATAGGCCATTTCGATGCATTTAAATATAATTTAAAAGGTATATGTCAGGAATTATTTTTATGCACGGATTTCCTGCAGAAAAAGGAGAGGGAAGTGGTGGGGCTCAAACCAGGAATGCCTCCTCTTTGTGCGAAGGCTCTACCACTACACTATTGCTATTTGGCTTAATTTGCATATAAGTGGCTTATTATCCTCTTTGATGTCTACACTGCTAACTGTAGCTAAGCAATGGGCACACCCGCGCAAACACGCGCAAATACGGGCAGCTATATCGGGAATAATAAAAAAAAATGTTTTACATTTTATTTCATATGTACAGGGCATTTTAATGTGGGGGAGTGTAGTGTTGGGGGTATACACATTTGAGCAGACTCGCTTATATCTCCTGACATTTGCAGAGTTAGGCACTTGCAGGGGCATGGATGTTTGGACTGCTCGGCAGTCTGACATGCCCCCTGCACTCCTACACACTCTATGTTAGCCTGGGAGTTGAGTCAGCGCACCCTCATGCATATGCATGACACGCTGACGTCTATCTCTTAGACGGCAGTCTCCGAGTAGGACTTCGTTCGTCCTACACGGAGGATTACTGAATCCCCCCTACTGTATTTTTTTCCTATCCTAAGGAAAAATGTAAGTCTGAAAACTATATGTTAAGAGAAAAAGAAAAACTTCCCTTGACAATTTTTTTGTAATTTATTAATGTAATTCATTAGGTATGGACAGCTTATATTAAATTTGTTGACTAGATAAGTCCAGTGGGCATAAGTGTCCCTTTTCAGGGGCAATGCAGAAGCAGTGTTTGGGTAATTGATTTGCTCAGAATCACACAGTTGGTAAAAAGATGTGGGAGGAATCAAAACCGATATTGTTTGGTTACAGAAAGCTGCTCATGAACAGTTTGGGGCCTTAATGCTCCATGCTAACTGTCAGATTTCTTGAAGAACTCAATGTTACAACTAACCTACTGAAAAGAACTTTGCTAAACTGCATTTTAAAGTATTTTCTTTTAAAACAATCTCATCCCTAACTTCCGACCAATTGCTATCATATCTCCTATTTCTAAACTTCTGGAGAAATGCTTTCACCTACAACTTCTACCCTATCTCTTAAGTAATAACTTTCTCACTCCCACACAACATGGATTCTGACCCGGCCACGGCACCACCACCGCCCTTCTCTCCTTAGAAACTGTTAACAAGGCTTGCAACACCGACCATATTGTGTCCACCCTCCTTTTAGACCTTTCAAAGGCCTTCAACACCATATCCCATAACCTTCTCTTCACTAACCTCTCTAAACTAAATCTATTCCACTCCTCTAGCAACTGGTTCACCAGTTGCCTATCTAGCAGACAACAAGCAGTAAAGTGGAAAAAAGCTATTTCTCCCTTCCTAAATACCCCCACAGGTGTACCCCAAGGTTCAATTCTAGGCCCTCTTCTCTTCAGTATCTTCATAAATGACTTTCACCATGCCATCCCTAACACTGACCTTATCCAATATGCAGAGGACTCGACAATAATCTGCTCTGCTTCCTTTTCTTCCTCTCTGGCAAAATTAACCCAGGACACCTTCTCTTCTACTGAACAATGGATGCTAGACAACCATCTGGCACTCAGTGCAACCAAGACTAGGCTAATGATGTGTACTCCTTCCAAAACCACCACCATCGACAAAAGTTCATTCTTTATCTATAGCCAAAATAATACACCTCTCAAAATAGTCCCCATTGCAAAACTATTAGGAGTCCTCATTGATGATTAGCTAAAGTTTGATATCCACATACAAGTAAATATAAAAAAAAACACATAAGAAACTTGGCTTACTTTATCGCCACAACCGCTACATCTCTCCTTCCACTAGGCTTGCTCTCGCCACTACCTACCTTATCCCTTCCCTCCTATATGGTGCCTCCATCCTTATTAGTGTACAATCTTCCCTCAAGTCAAAACTCTCCTCCTGCTACTATAAAATTTCAAAATTTGAAACTGGCCAGAGATCCTCTACCCATCACTTCATTTCCCTACGCCAACTGAACTGGCTTGAACTACCCATTTATCTCACCTATACTCAACTTATCCAAGCACACAAAATTATTTGTAACACTTCTTTCTGCCCCTCCCTTGCCTCTACCTTCCAAATGCATCAACCTAGCAGATGTCTAAGATCTAACTTCCAAAACCTAATATAATTGCACAAACCAGCCTGTCCACCTGGCAAAAATCTTCTAGTCTTCTCTCTAGCACACCACTGGAATTCCCTCCCACATTCCATCAATACTACTACAGTCTCTCAGCCTTCAAAACATTACTTCACTCATACCTAACTTCACAGTGGGAATGTTCTTGCTGTCATCCTACATAGCTTCCATAGCCCCCCACAACCTACTATATTAGTAAATAAATTTCTGTAGTTTCTATAACTCCTAGCAATAGCAGTAGGAATCATTAGATTGTACTAGAACTGTTTTTGCTCAAACGGAATTTAGCCTGCATTGTACTAATTTCTTCTTCCAATGTACAATACACTGCAACTTAGTGCTATGTAGTTTGCAAATTCTCTCATACTTTGAAATTTCTTTTTTAGGAATCATCAGATTGTACAAGTACTATATTTGCTTAAAAATAAAATTATCTTGCATCATACTAACTGCTCCTTCTAATGTACAATACTGCAACTTAGTACTATGTTATTAGCATATTATCTGATATTTTGCAATTTTTCTAAATCTTGTAACTTCTGTCACTATATTTTTATTTTGTAATTTGAACTTTTATATTTTTTGTATTTCTCTGGAGCTTTTCTCCCCAGGACTCTATTGAAAACGGGCTCCTCGTGGCCCAATGGACCATCCTGGTCAACAAACTGCAAATAAAATAAATATATAAATAAATAAATAAATAAAACAAAACTCCATACACTCCCTTAAAAGGGAGGTATCACTGTATGCCCTAATAAATGTAAGAAATGGAACTGTAAGGCTACTGCACCTCAGGAAAACTGATAAAATTATCACTGAAAATGATATTTTGTGAGTTGGATGATGATAAAAAATCCACGATGAAACAGTCCTCAAGTAAACAGCTGCATCCTATCAGAGATTACAAGTAAATTAGTAAAATCTGCATGATTAATACACTACTATTTAGTTATTTTCTGGGGTAGAGCACTGATCTCCATGGACCTTTTTCACTCTCAGCCTGGGAGCGGTGTCTGGTTAATTGACTTGCTCAGAGTCACACAGTTAGGCAATGGAGGCTGAGGGAATCAAACCCTGCACCTCTGGACTACAGGAAACAGCTTGTTAACAGTTCCTTAATCCTCTAAGTCAACTGCCAGACCAATATTCCTTATTGTGGCTTAAGCTATAAAAAGTATTGAAATCAAACAGATAAATGAGAGCTGAAACGATATGAAAAATTTAGATTGAAATACTGATGACATAAACTTTTTACTGTTTTTCTTACAGTTAATAAGTCATATATCATCAGAGACTCATCAGAGATAACAACAAACTTGTCTCCTACCTATTCTTAGATCTCTTTAAAGCTTTTGACACCATCTCTCACCCTCTACTTCTGCACAAACTAAACAACCTTTACTTCTCCCCTGTTATTGTTGCATGGTTTTCCAGCTACCTCATTGACAGATCTCAAGCAGTGAAGTGGCAATCTGCACTCTCCCTCCTCTCCCAGGTAAAATAGGTGTCCCTCAGGGTTCCATCTTTGGTCCACTACTTTTCAACATCTTCACTAAGCTTCTTTATTCTTCATGTCCTTGGTCATCACTGGTCCAATATGTTGATGACTCTACTGTCATCACTATTGCTGACTCTCCCTCTGAACTCATCTCTATAATACACAACTTCCTTTATCTCAGTAGAAAACTGGCTCTCTGATAACCAGCTTATCCTTAACCCCAAAAAACTAACCTACTGTTTTTTCTTCCTAAAAACTGCAACCACAATAAATCCACTTTCACAATCCTGTCCCTCAATAACACACACATCGAGGTGGAAACTAGCACTAAACTCCTTGGTGTCATCTTTTACAGGCACCAAAATTTGATATGCACATTAACAACTGTATCAAGAAAACTCATCAGAAACTAGGGCTCCTCTACCGTAACAAAAAGTTTCTCATCAGTGAAGCTAAAGTAACTCTGTCGTATGCCTACCTCCTCCCAGTCTATTTTATGGCTCTCAAATTCTTACTTGCCTCAACTCCACACTCCTTACCAAATGTGAATCTACCTACAAGATAGCCAAATTTGCAAAACATTAAACTTACAAGTCACATCACTGTCACTTACTCAAGCACCTTAACTGGCTTGAACTGCCTCACCAGTTCTTCTCCCTCAACTCCAGGTCATCTACTCCATCCTTTATCAGCCTTCTTACTGTCCTACCCTATCATCTGTCATCTCCCATTATTCACCTGCTAGATCCCTTGGAGCGCTAACCTAGATCTGCTACAACTCCACAAACCTAAAACTAAGAAAGAATATATTCTCTATGGCTATAATCCTTCCAATGCATGGAACAAAGAATACCTGTTAAGCCAATGGACTTGCCTCTGGATCCACCCCCTTAAACAGCTTATCAACCCTAACTGCACACCTCTATCTGCTCCCAACCTACGTAACTTTCTCTAACTCTCTCAATCTTGTCTCATATTAACTTATCTATCCTAAGCACATTACATAATTTGCATCTGCATAATGTAAGATTTTATGTTTGGTGACAAAACTATTGTTAGTCCTTCTGAATTATGTAAGATTATAAATCTGACAGACATAATGATTAGTTTACTGTGGTAAATCCTTGTTTTTTATGTGTATGTGGCTTTGAATATCTTCTGTAAACAAGTTGTTGATTGTTTATTTATTTTTGTGAATTATAATCTGTAGAACATGTGGAGCTTTTTATCCCAGGCCTCCGCTGAAAAAGGGCTACTTAGCTCAGTCGGACAGACCCAGTCAACAAATGTAAAATAAATAAATAATAAATATATAGCAAATGTCAGGCACAGCCTTAGGGCAAATGGACCTATTTGGCCCAATAGGGCCCAGCTCCCTCAGGAGGTCCTGCACCAGAATATGACAGGATCATTTTGTGGTCCAGAGGGTTGCATGAGACATACTAGCAAATTGCAAGGCATTTTTCTAGTGGCAATCTCTGCTACCTAGTAGCTACAAGTCTCGTAATTGTAGCGCTCATTTCCCATACAGCATTGTACTAGCAGCTAGTCCAGTATTATTAGCATCTGTAGCTTCACACCTCTTGCATGGCATGTGAGCCATGTCCCTGGAATGTAAGTGTAGGAGTAGGGGAGTAGTAGAGTAGAAGCTAGGTGACATCATGAGGAGGTATGTATGAAAGACTGTAAGCTCATTGGAGCAGAGTGGCTTGTGTTTGCTGTGAGTTACTCAGGACTGGAAGAGGCGTGTCTACAGTAGTTTTAACTGAAACCCAGAAACCGAAGGTGTACGCCGTGGATATCACTGAATTTTCTTGCAAACGTGCTTACACCGTGTGCGCGTGTGCACATCTGTAAACCCATCTAAGCCTGTGTGCGTGTGCACCCGCCTAAGCCTGTGTAAGCCTGTGTGCATGTGCACTCGTATGCATGTATTTGCACTTGTTTGCGTGGCGCTGCCTCCTGTGGAAACAGAAAGGGAAAAGGAAGGAAAGAAGTAGTAGGAAGTTAACCAAGGAGAACTAGCAGAGCTGCCAGGTGAAATCAATCAGAATCAACCAATTACACAGGCAGTACACTAGCCCAGCCCAGCCCAGCACTTAAAACTCTGCAAACAACATTCCCCCATGTTTTTCTCAGAAACACTGCAACACTGCAGTATACAAAGAGAGTGAAAACTTAAAAAGCTTAACTCAGACAAAAAAATGTTAGGGGCTGCCATTGCTATTATAAGGCAGCATGTGCAAGATACTGAGGGCGGTGCCATTGCGAATGCTGCTGAGCAACCCACAGTGAGGAGATGGAGAAGAGTGTACAGACCCAGGGTAACCTATCAGGGGCTACATGAGCTGGAGATAGTGGAGCACTAAAGAGTGGACAGAGACCTCCTGCAGCAAATTGTTGAGCTGTGCAGGCCATGCCTCACACACAGAACCAACAGAGGGGAACCCATCCCAGTGGAAACCAACGTATGTGTCGGCCTAAGAATACTAGCAACAGGTACCTTCCAGAGACCAACTGGTGATATGATGGGGATTTCACAGGCATCAGCATCAGGGTACTGCACCAGTTCCTGATTGCCATGTCAGCACATGTCAGTGATCATGTATATTTCCCCAATTCCCATGAGGCATTGGCCAGCAATATGCATCTCTTCCAGCAAATAGCGGAATACCCTGAGGTAGTGGGTGCAATTGACTGCACGCACATACACATCAAAACACCAGCCAGTGAGCAGGGTAAGGCCTACATCAACCACAAGGGCTTCCCCTCCATCAACTGCCAGGTTGTGTGCGATGCCCAGGGCATAATATTGAATGTGTGTGCTGGCTGCCCTGGAAGCTACCACGATTCCCATATCTGGCATCTGACGCAGCTGTACCAGACATTTGCCAATGGGGACATCCCTGACGGTCACCTAGTGGGGGATGCTGGATATGCACTGGAGCGGTGGCTGATGACACCCATCAGAAATGCACACACACCTGAACAAGAACACCATAATGAGGCACACTCACAAACATGAAATGTAATCGAGCGTGTGTTTGAGATGCTCAAGTCACGGTTCCGGTGCCTGGACACATCTGGTGGAGCCTTGCAGTACTCACCAACTACATGTACCCAGATTGTCATGGTATGTGCCATGCTACACAATATGATCCTGCAAAAACAGCTGCAGCAGGAACAGCATGGGGCAGGGCCAAACAGCCCCCCACCATTGCCAAGGCTATCACAGGCACAGCGTGACTCAGAGGAGGAACAACCTGAGCTTGCCCCAGTAGGCAGAAGGAGGCATGCCCAGTATGCCTTGGCCTTGGCAAAGAGGCAACACATAGCACATACACTGGCTCAGTAGGAACTCTGGAAATTATACCTCTCTCTGACCTGCACATAAAATAAAAGGGATGCCTAACTTGACACTACCTGTTTTCAAACATGCATAGGGAGTGTACCATGTGCATCCGACATAGGCAGCCTTGCAGCACCACCTGAGGCATGATTGCCATGTTTTAAGCAATATAAAGCAGTGCTAAGCAGCTTTTACCACTATTTTGTATATGTAAACAAAATTGCCCGCACTAACTAGCGCAATGTTGGGCAACGTTGAGCAATGCTGGGCAAGGACGGGCAAAGTTGAGCAAAGTCAGGTAAACATGCTCATAATTGCAGTACTGTTCCTTAAGCAGTCTGGTCTGCCCAGCATGAAAATAAAAAGCAGTGACAGGGCTCGAACCCAGGATACTGTGCACTATAGTCACACTACTGAACCACTAAGCCATGACAGCATTACACTGGCATAGACACAGCAGGACAATTGTATACTAATGCAAACACAAAGAAATGCTGTATCATGACCCTAAAGAGGCATATGGGTAACCTCCCTCATAAGCCTATGTAGACAGAGAACAGCAGGCCAGGTGGTGTGATGTGGGTTGGGTAGGCTATGAAGTCACAATCTAATATACGTGACATTTGATGCTAAGACCCATAGTACAGTAGTATGCCTCAAGCCAGTATGATAGGCAACAGTACAGACTGAAATGGTGTACCTTACATAGCAGTGCAGGCCTAGCAAATGTGTATAAGTGTCAGGTGAACCCCTCATCCTATGTACACCCATAGTAATAATCAGGTATGCCCCCGGGTAGAAATGTACAAAGAACAGCTGTCCCCCCTGTATGTAGAAATGTTGATAAGTCTATGCAAAGTGTCTCATGGAAGCCCTGCAGGCACAGCATGATCCCTGTTGAGTTATGACACAAAGGTGAGCCCTGCAGTAAAAATACAACTTGATTTTCCACACACATATAGTATGTATGTGTATACCGGGCGTGCTCACACACTTCAACAAATGTAGTGGATTTCATTCAGCAACACACTGAAAGGTCATACTGGGCATGCTCACACACCAATAAATGAAGCAAATGTCAGGCAACAACATACTGAAAGATCATACTGGGCATGCTCACACACTTAGGCCATGTCTGAGTACAGCAGTGGGCCACACATATCTGGCAGTTGCATGTTTCACCCCAGGAACCTGTCACTATTCACCAATCCTGCCTTGCGCACACAGTTATATGAAAACAGACACATATAATATATTGGAACCCTGTCATAATCAAACTATGTACCACAAGTACTTAAATTGTTCACAGAAAGTGAAAAAGCAAAGAAGATCAATAAACCTGCAATCAGTATCATCAACAAACAATGTGCACTCCAAATATTATCCAATCCATGTTCTGGCAAAAGAATCTGTGAAGGCGTCCATAGAGAACCACAATGCTTCCTTCCGCTATGTCATAAATAGCAATGTACACTCATATATGTCCTGAGTCAGTGCAAACTGTAAATGACTGACATTGCCAACATCCTGTCAGACAGGCCCATACATACATACCACCCTCTCACTGACAAAAGGCCCTATCATCACACCTGGAGACTGTCAAAGCACAGATATCACATAAAGAATGGATAAACAGCTCCTTACAAATCTGAAAACACGGCGTCTATGGCATTACATTGTTTCCCTAGCTGTGTCATAAGTGAACTCCAGAACAAACAGAGCCTGCACCTGAACAGTCTGTTGAGACTCACCCTCTGTACAGCATATGAAACTGTTGAATGTGTTATAGGAATGTTTGACACACTCCCCAAGTGTTGGTGCACAACAGAACATGGGAACTATTGTCTTATAAGCCTATTGAGCCTGATCTGCAAGGCCATGGAGTCCATCATGATGGAACTCATAAACAGAGCTATTGGGAACCTACAAACACCCAACCCTACCAATTACGGTTTGGTCATGGGCAGATCATGGTTCCCAAACCTGCTAGACTGTTTACAAGGCAGTCACCCAGGACATATATCAATGAAATGAGCTACACACGTCCCACATAGACCTTGAAAAGCCCTTTGCCAACATCCCAGACACATGTCATATCCACAAAATCAACAACCTGTGCATAAATATGTCTGTCATCTGATGGATTGCCAACTGGGGCACAGATAGATCACACAAGGTAAGAATTGTGGTCTCCTGTACAAGCTGTTAACAACTGCTGTCTCCCATGGCTCAGTCCTGGAAAACATTGGGCAAAGGACGTTGTACACAAGTAATTCTCCCACTCAATGTTTAGGTAGTTGTAATCTCCTGTCTGGTGTATACTTTTCAGAAATTTAGTCAAACACACGAGGGCTATGTTTAGCAAAGTTTTTGGATGACTGCCAAAATGTTGTCATAATCGATGTTTGGGACAACAGAGACATCCTTAAAAAGGGTCTCAGTCAGACAGATGTGGTGTCAAATGTATGTCCTCGATCTACAGTCATACAAATACCACATAGGTGCCAACACCCTAAATATGGAGGTGATAATAAGGGATCTATGGACAAATGTGAATAGTCATCTGTACTTCCAGAAACACATTCACAAAGTGGTCAGAAAATCATGCTAAGTGTTCCCACAAACTGCCAAGGTCTTTGCATGTAGGTCAAAGGAGGTTCCCTCTACTCATCAGTCATCAGACCCGTCAGAGAGTACCACAACACACCTGCGATGAATCTGACTAGGCACCTTCAGCAGCTGGAAAGACCAATGAAGTACCTCAACAGGAGGATTACTGGCCTCAAACAGTTGCCCCATGCAACAAGACTGAATTTAACTCAATCTGTACTCTGTTACATACTGTCTACTCAGGAGATCTCTGCCCAACAGACAGGTCCATGTCATGGCAACACTCAGATCTGCTCTGAGTTACAGCTCAATGGCACTAAATATACAGACCCAACTGATATTGCCAACATCCTGGCAGATAGGATCAGTGTTAACCTTACCCCCTTCTCACCCATGAAAGAGCACATCTCTATAATGGAAGACTGCAAAGTTGCTGTCATCACGGCTGCACAGGTAAAAAAAAACCTCTCCAAAGCCAGTATCACAGCATCCATGGGACCAGATAACTTCCTAGGCTGTGTTCTACACAAACTACAGAATAAACAGGCACCACACCGACGTACCATGTTCAGTCATAGCCTCACCTCAGGCTTTGTGCCTGCTGAATGGTGCACAGTGACAGTTAGCCCACTACACAAGGGTGGAGACACCATGGACCACAGGAACTAGCGCCCCATTAGCCTGATGAGCCTGCTCTGCAAGGCCATGGAATGGATCATCATACAACTTATAAAAAAAGACATTGGTAATCTCCAAACTCTGGACCACAACCATGTTGGGTTTGTAAAGTGCAGATCATGTCTCCTAAACCTGATAGATGACATTGAAGCAGTCACCAGAACCGTAGACAAGGGTAAGGTGTTTCGCACAGCCAATGTAGATCTTGCCATGGCTTTCAACCCCATCCCACACTCTGGAATTATAGATAAACCCACTAAACTAAGTATAAATTGCTATGTCATAAGATGGGTTGCCAACTGGCTTACTGACAGAACACACACTGTGAAAGTAGCAGACTCCAAGTATGACTTTGGACCAGTGATGAGTGCAGTACCACAGGGCCTAGTCCTGGGTCCTGTCCAATTTTGTATCTACTTCCCTGAAGTAAACTTTAACATGGAAGGTCTGTGGCTAATGAAGTTTCCAGAGGACTGCAAACTAGGAGCCATAATTATAAATACTAAAGATGTGGACATCCTACAAAAGGGCCTCATGAGACAGATGGCTGGTGTCAAAGCCATGGGCTCAAGCTCAATGCCAAAAAGTGCATTGTCATCCCCTTTGGTAAAAACTCTGTAGCCATGAACTATAACATAGGCGGTAGTATACTTAACACTGAAAGTGTGATGAGACCTTGGGTCACAGGTGGACAGTGGACACACCTGTGATAATCACATCCCCACAGTAGTCAGGAAATCCTTCTATGTGACACATCTCATCACAAAAGGTGTCTCATACAGAATAGAAGAGGACATTGTTTCCGTCTACTCATCACTTACTAGATCCATAATAGAGTACAACGCCCCTTTTGCTATGTACCTCACAAGACATGTACAACTGGAAAGCCTGCAGCAATACCTCACAAAGAGCATTAGCGGCCTGAAATACATGCCATACACAGACCATCTCAAAATGCTCCAGCTGTACTCTCTCGCATATTGCCTACTCAGAGGTGATCTCTGCCTAACATACAAAGCTATGTCAAACACAGAGCTGTTGGACATGCTTCACGTAAAACACTCACAATTCCTCTGACCTTCGGACCCAAAACCACAAATGAAATACAAAAGGAAGGGGTGTATCCATT
Organism: Protopterus annectens; assembly: GCF_019279795.1. Classification (NCBI taxonomy): domain Eukaryota; kingdom Metazoa; phylum Chordata; order Ceratodontiformes; family Protopteridae; genus Protopterus; species Protopterus annectens. The sequence goes on along the minus strand of NC_056737.1, from coordinate 57,527,982 downwards.
TACCTTATGGATACCCACACCTTCAGGTTAGTGTCACAGCATGAGGCCTTGGAGACCATGCAAGTGCAGCTAACATTGGGCAAAGCTGCTTATCAGATTGTAGCCTGCTACAGATCACCTAACTTGTCTCAGGAACCTCACTCAGTATTCCTGAGAACAGTGGAAAATATAAAGGTCCTATCAAACACCATTATATGAGGAGATTACAACTACCCAAACATTGAGTGGGAGAATTACTTGTGTACAATGTTCTTTGCCCAATGTTTCCTAGAGTTTAAAAACTCAAACGCCCTAGAACAGCTGGTCACCACACCCACTAGAGGTGACAACATACTGGAACTGATCATCACCAACATGGGGTACCAGTGTTCCACAACAGAGATAAACCCCTCGCTGGTAATATCACATCATAAAGTAATCACACTGGACATCCACACCCCCCCCCCCAGTCAAGGAAACCACTGTGAAGACATTTTCAAAAGCAAACTGCACACTTCCCAAGACCAAAGTGGAAAGTTCCAAAGCCCCCTTGCTATAGGATAATACTATACAATCTGCCGAATCATTTACAAGTGCATTCTATGAGCATCTACAGGGATGCAGGGATCGAGACATGCCAAACAAAACCAAGATGCACTCCTCCAAAAACAAGAAACCAATCTGGTGGTCGTCGCCCATAAATAAGCTATACAACAGAAGGAGGAAACGAACACATGACCGAGCAAACTTCACAAAAGGAAAGGCATCACTGATCATTATCAGGAAGAAACAATGATCACTCAAAATAATCCAAGGCCAGTTTCTAAAGACAAATTGCTAAGGAATGTAAGAATAACAACCACAAATCCTTCGTTAGCTATACCAAACACTTAGGTGGCAACTTCCAAATATGCTGTCAGCTACTGACAAATGGCAAGAAATACACTGAACCAACTTACATTGGCCACATCCTGGGGGACAGGTTCAGTGCAAACTCCACCGCCATCACCCCCAATAGGGCCTGTGTCCATCCCAGAAGAATGCAGAGCCCCAGACTTCATGGACATGCAGGTAAAGACAGCCCTCTCCAAAGCTAAGAACACAGCATCAGTGGGACAGGATGGTGTTCCTGGCTGCATCTTACACCAGCCCCAAAAGAAACTACACCCTCACCTACATTCATTGTCCAGACTCAACCTTACCACAGGCTATGTACCCAAAGAATGGCATACACCAACAGTCATCCAGCTCCACAAAGGGGGTGCCACAACAGAACCTGGAAACCATTGCCCTATAGGTCTACTCAGCCTGGTCTGCAAAGCTATGAAGCAAATTATCATGGAACCCATAAACAGAGACATTGGGGACCTGCAGACACTGGACTCTACCCAACTTGGCTTTGTTAAAGGCAGATCCTGCCTCCTAAACCTAATTGACTCATTTGAAACAGTTACCAAGGACATAGATGGAGGTAAAAGTAGTCCACACAGCCCACCTGGACCTCACTAAGGACTTTCGACACCATTCCCCACTCTGTCATCATGGACAAACTTACCAGCTTGAACATTAACAGCTATGTCACAGGATGGGTGGGCAACTGGCTCACAGATCAAACACACATGTTCAGAGTTGCAGGTGCCATGTCCGACTATAAACCAGTCACAAATGGCATTCCACAGGTCTTGGTCCTGGAACACCACCTGTTCAGTAGATACTGCTCAGAGGTACAGGCAAGCACGGGAGGAGTATGGCTGAACAGGTTTGCAGATGACTGCAAACTGTGGTCCATAATCAACTCTATGGCTGACACAGACATCCTCCAGAAGGGTCTTACAGAGACAGATACCTGGTGTCAAAACAATGCCCTCAAGCAGAATGCCAAAGAATATATATTTGGATAAAACAAAGTGCACACAAATTACCACATAGGTGGTAATCCAGTATGTACGGAGAAAGTAATTAAGGCCCTGGGGACCCAGGGAGATAGTAAACTCTCCTTTGATGATCACATGGCCAAAGTGTTTAGAAATTCCTTCTATGTAGCCCACCTAATGTCACCTAAAGTAACCCACTTTGTCTAATCTGATGATGTCACCATTCTACAAATATACCTGTGGAAAAAAGAGCTCACAGTAATGTGTGTAGCAAGTTGCGCAAATGCGTACTCCTCTAATATCATGAAGTAGTTAAGTAATGGTTTGAATCCTGCACTTGACAACTGTGTGTGATCTCCTTTGAGAGGAGCAACCTTTGTGTAGACTACTAAAATACCTTAAAAGTGGTATACTTATCTTTGTCAAGTCTGATGATGTCACCATCCTACAAATATACCTGTGGAAAAGATAACTCCCAGTAATGTGTATAGTACATTGTGTTGATGTGTACTCCTCCAGTATCGTTAAGTAGGGGATTAAATCCTGCAGTTGACAACTGTGTGTTTGTGTGTGATCTCCTTGGAGAAGAGCAACCTTTCTGGAGAGTAGTAAAACACGTTAAATGTAGTATACTTATCTTTGTCAACTCTGATGATGTCACCATCCTACAAATGTACCTGTGGAAAGGAAAGCTTCCAGTAATGTATATAGCACGTTGTGGTAATGTGTATTGCTCTATTATCATATAGTAGTTAGGTAGGGGTTTGAATCGTGCACTTGGTGAGTGTGTGTGTGTGTGTGTGTGTGTGTGTGTGTGTGTGTGTGTGTGTGTGTGTGTGTGTGTGTGTGTGTGTGTGTGTGTGTGTGCGCTCTATGTGTGTGACACTGTTGGTCAATGTGTTGTGGGTTTTACTTTTACTACTGTATGACATATCAGTATGACAACAGTATGTGCATTGCACATGTCAGGTAGCTGTGTGGCAAATACATATACATACATGTGACCTCAATTATTTCATAGGTGGGAACCCTGCTTTCTCCATGAACACATCTGTCATCTTTGCCAGAGTGTGCTGCCACTTTCCAGACCTTAGGTCACATCTGTATGCTTGTGACAAGCCCAGCCACTGCAGTGATCCCTGGCTAGGTCATCCATGTCACACACAGTCATTACAGTTTCTATTGAATAGTGTGAGTGAGGGTTTATGGCTGAGGTATATTTCAGACCTGTTCAAACGCAGCAAAGTCTGTCAATGATGGCTATTCATTATAGGTGTAGAACAACCTTTGTGGATATGCATGCAGACCCCTTATTGCTTATGTGAGCCACCGAGGAATTTCAAAATACCTTTGGAAATGTGATTACCAAAGGAGAGATGACGTAACACTTGGCTGCATGTACACATCGGTACTTGTTCAACATGTTGGTGGCTACTACCTATGTGGTACTGTGGGTATACTATGTTTTGTAAAGGTGGATGACAATGCTTTAGTTGGCTTATAGTTTTACAGCATGGGTTTGACAACAGGTATCTGTCTGTATGATACCCTTGTGGAGGATGTGTGTGTCATCTGGAGAATGCATTATAGGCTATAGTATGCATTTCCAGACATAGACGGACATATCCCTATTGTGATTGCTTGTACCTAAGAGAGCTATATGCTAAACAGGAGTGGTCTCAGGAATGGGTGCAGGTGAATACCACTGGTTACTGGCATAGTACAGTACCTGAAGGATCCAAATGTTACTGTGTGTCCTACATCTGTGTGTCAGTTGTTAAGATGTCATCTAACGATTGTTTATGGTCAGGCTGTTGAGGTTATGTATACTACCAGAATGCAAAACAATGACAGATAGTAACAGTATCACCCACAGCACAGTGTTAAACCATGTCATACACACATGTGTACTCAAGGTCCACAATGTGTGTAGTACAATGCATACTGACCACCAATAGGAACTATGGAGTGTCACTGTGTAATACAGGGCATGTCACCATGCCCATGTGCCCACTATGCATGTACATGCAGACAGTGCACCTCCACCATGTTCACAAATGTACACCTGCAAATCTGTGCTACACACGTCCCACATGTACTGTCCACTCTCTAACACATGCTGCCAATACTACACACATCAGCCAAGTGGCACGTGGGCAGACAATACACTATTGGAACTAACACTGGTGTAAACAATACTACATTGACAATCATAACTTTAATGCATCATGCCTGCTCAGCTACACCTTCAAGGATATCATTAAACTTTACTGCTGACAACATTCTAACATTGCTATACTGCTATAAAGTCACCCTGTGCATCAGCACCATGGTAGCCTGGTCCTGCATCAATGTTACAGATGATAGGAGGTGGCACAGGTTTCATCATATGCACAGAGTGTGTTGTTGGTTTGCCAGATGCCTACATTGAGCCATACAATTGACATGTATGTGTGTGTGTGTGTGTGTGTGTGTGTGTGTGTGTGTGTGTGTGTGTGTGTGTGTGTGTGTGTGTGTGAGGGCCAAGAGTACTGCTAAGGGCCAATGCTGATGTAATGTGTGTGGGTATGTGTTAGCCCTAGGTGTCTGGTTTCTGTGTGTGTGTGTCTGCATGCACACAGTTCCATCATGTGGCTGCCATATACAGGGATTTGTGGGACAGCCACAGACTGTACCTGCCAGGCTTTACAGATCACCGTCTCTGGCCACGGATATGGTACCTGTGCCTGGCAGGTGTGCTATTGACAGTATCAGGTACTAAGCCAGACTGGGTACTATCCTCAGAGGTGGACAGATGTACACTGGACCTAGGTCCCTGCTGGGACTGTCCAGAGCCACGTGCACATGGTCTTCTAGGATGGTCTGTGGACAGCCCACCCCCAACACTGCTGGGGCTGGTACTGGCAATACGGGAGCGGCTGTGACTTGAGGGATGTCCGTGGTGACTGCCAGCTGCTGATGTTGCTGGCATACATCGTTGACATCTCAACCATCCCGCACTGTCCTGACACATGAACATGACATTGCGGAGGACATCTAATGTCTCACCCCAACGTCTATAAGTGACCTCAGTGTAATTACAGATGGCACCTGCTAGGTCACAGAGACTGTCAATTACAGCAGTGTCATGTGCCCTCTGTGCCCTTAGTCCCTGTCTGGTGTACCGTTCCATACGTGCCTGTGCCTCCATGACAGCCTGGAACATGCATGAGGTTGTAAGAGCCATGGAATGTGTGCCAGGGGCATGATGAGCAGCAGTGCTCTGACGAGAACCCCTGGACATCTGCCTATGTGGTACCATTCCAAACATCTGGGTATGGCTGCTGTGTCGGGATGCATGTGCCATAGATACCACACTGTCCTGGCTAATGCCAACTGTACACTGTCCCTCAGCTAAGGGCATTGGTGATGGATGTATTGGCAGTATGACTGTGTGCATGGATGGGGTGGACACTTGTGTACTGTCGACTGGTGGCCCAACAACAGACCCTGGCAAACATGCCTGTGCCTCAACACACCTATCCTCATTATCACTATTTGGCTCAGTGACATCAGGTTCCCTGCTGCAGTGAACCAGCCCAACCTCAGCACCTGTGAGAGGAAGACAGGAAACACATTTTACGACCTGTACATGATGACGGAACACATGCACACATGAACACATGAACACATGCACACATGAACACATGCACACATGAACTTATGAACACATGCACACATGCACACATGCGCACATGCACACAAATACACTCCTCACTAAAGCAGACACACACACACACACGCACACACACACACACACACACACACACACACACACACACACACCACCAGCAATCCAGAACATACTCAATAGTGGTTGATGGTGGGGTACAGTATCACAAGCCATATAGTCATATAACATGTGTCAGCATGCAGGACGTGTGTTGCTCAACAGCATGCAGTGCGAGTGTAGACAGCCCTTGCTAATAACAGTATACATGGCTTTGATGCATGTGTGTTGTTGTTCAGTGATTGGCCTCACCATGGAATGCAATGTGTACATGGACACACCATTGCTGTGCAAGTATTAAAAGCTCTGCAATGTCCTGTGCACCATCACTCACACGTATACATACCATGGATGGATGTGTATCTGTGTGTCACAGATATCCATTTCTGATTAGAGCATCTGTGTCTTTTGCAGATAATTGTGGACACAGGTTTAGCACATGCATGCTATGTATACACACAGGATGAGTAGTGTATGTATACCTGATAGAATACCATTGCTCAACATAGCCATTGTACAGTGGTTATGCTGAGTGTAGGACATATTGTGGACATGCCAGTGCCAGCCATGACATGGCATGCTACAACACAACTGCAACATTAAACATCGCACATAACCAATGTGTGTCATGTGACCTATACACTCAATAACATTACAAGACATATATGTGTCACTTTGTACAAATGGTGATTGCTATGCATATTGTGTATATGGGCATATGTTTGCACACACACAACACTGAGGTGCATAGCAATGAATGCTATGTGTAGTACTGTGGTTACTGTAACTGGATGGGGTGTAGTACCATGAGACATCATCATGCAGCATCATGTGATCACTCAAGGCTACTAATGTGTGCCAGACCGGCACCTAGCATGCTGTACCAGAACTGCAGTACCATGGCTACATTCACCATTTCACAGCCAGTTGTTACATGGGTTGGTAAGGTTCCCAATAGGGTCATTGCCTAACATGAATGTGTTATGTGTTGAAGAGTGTTGCACAGCCCCATGATAGGCCTCTACCCCTCAGGTATATTATGTGTGCTGTGTGGATGACATTTGGGATACTGGAGTGTGACTTTACAGCAGGTGTCTGAATACGCCATGTGTAGCATATTAACGTGTATTGCGTATGACAAAGTTGTGTATGTTGTGTGCATGTGTGTCGACTCTGCCTATTCAATGTCCACTACAGTGTTGCCAGAATTGTGTGGGATGATCTGTGTATTGCATGTGTTTGAGGCAGCTACTCACATTACTGAGATGTGAATGGTCTCACAGCAAACATGCACAGCATGCATTATGCGTAGGTGTGTTACGTGTACATGGCCTACACCTCACCTATGACATGCACATTTAATTTGCAATATTAAATGTAGAACACACTCACCAGCATGGGTCTGCTGCCTTGCTGTCACACCAGAGGGACCTACAAGGATATGAGACAGTTTGTCAGTGGCAACAACTATGGCGTTGCTACTGTGGGTTTGCAATCTTACAGTAGTACAACGGTTGACAGTCACAGGCCTACAGATTATGTTCCACATTATCAGTATTGCACAACACCAGGCTCCACATCTTCTAACTACACAGTACACATCTCACATATGCATGATCTACCAATAGAGGTAACAGTAGTCTACAGATATGCCATGTTACCTGCACGCTCCATGTCAACTCGCTGGGTGGCTCCGGCCTCCATGATGATACATGTTTGCTGTTGTTGTTGGCCAGGAGCCACCAGGCTCAAGAGCAGCTCCTCTGCTCTGGTGAGGGGGGGATGGATGGCTACCCCACCACCTGTGGCAAGCTGTTGTCTACGGACATCAGACGCATGCTGCCGGACATGTCTAAGTAAATCACTGCAGTGATGGCGTACCTGTTCATAGGTCCGGTTATGCATGCCTATGTCATTTACCCTACAGACATCTTGCCACAGTGCAGTCTGCTCATGCTGGTCCTGGCTGGTTCTTGAGAACAGCAGGGTGTAGTGCTGAACCAGGCTGGTTGTAATCAGTTCATCCTCTGCTAGGCTATAGGTAGGGTTGCGATGGTAAGCCATGACCCTGGAAGACAATGAAACAATACGTGTGAGCAAGTCATGTGGCACACTTAACATTCTAAAGTACAGATATCACTGAACTGACATATATAGCAACCTATTGGCTGTCAGAGGATATACACTTTCAATACCACATATCAGTGCTCAACCCACAACTTCCTGACACTGCCTGGCACGCTCTATATATCAAACCATGTTCTGCACAGCAACAAAGAGAAACCAGTATGTAAGACTATACAACAGTACATGGCACACTGTATGCGACACAATGCACCACCTAGCCACAGGAGGTATATATCAAGCTAATGCATAAAGAAATATGTCATCCATTGCAATGATTGTAAAGTTCAGTTACAGTATTACCAGTATACCACACTAGTTGTTGATGGCAAACCCCTGCCTAACATATGTGCGCGTTCATTAATATAGGTGGCATACTGCTGTACTAGACTATATATGTTGCTAGATATGCACTTATATCCTGTGACACACATATGACCGAGGGCATGTTACAGGCAACAAGCATACCCACACACACATCAGACATACATACAAGACACAAAGGTATGGCAACCCGGATGAGCTTTAATTGTGTACCATACAGTACTGTGTGTCAGTACTTACAAAACCTTATGCCTGAGGTATGTAATCTGTGAGGACTGCAGGGAACACACAAAACAGTGGTTCCAAGCATTGTGGACATACACCATACTGTGCTGTTTAGGCTACAGCTTCAGG